>NC_053027.1:12644784-12796272 GCF_003073215.2 Triticum urartu | reverse complement strand
CATGAGTATTTATATAAAAGAATAAGCTAAAATATGTATCTTCATAAACCATTATTAAGCAGCAATACCATGCGATAGGCTTTGGTAGTAATCTATAGTTTTTAGTGTTCCACCTTTTTTCATCCATTTTCATTTATCTTTTCACCTAATATATTTTGGGAATTTTCACCAAGAAAATATGAACATTCATGACTTGTACCCATACCTTTTTATTTGTTCCATCACGTGCCTCATCACCGGCCATATAGTGTTTATCTGTTTTGTTAGTACATTGTCATACATCCACATATCAATATATGTTCTTCAATGTATTCACATCATTGCCTGAATATCTATAACACTTCTCACTCTAAATGGATGTAGCAAGTGAATGGCGGAAATTTTACTAAAACATCCTCTAACTCGGGCTCGCCTAAGCTTGTCACCTGGGATGATGCCCATTTATTTTTAACGTGATTGTACTTGTAAGGAAGTTAATAAAATTTATTACATATTTGACACGCATAAGTGTTCTTTATATAACGACTATATGATTCAATAAGTAATAGATATATTCGGTATTGTTTTCTCCACCAGTATTTATTGCTGTTAAAATCATCGGTGGATGTTAGCAGATGACTAATGTCACCAAAGTTTGTGTCTCACAACATGGAACCATTTCCTCTGTAATTAAATGCCTAAATTTCAGGTCCTCTCCCCCAATCTGTCTCACCATTATCTTTCTTGCCTACGATTCTCGATAGCACAATATCATGTATGTCCATCTTACATGCATGCTTCTAGATGCTCGTGACAATGTCCTCTCACCCTAACTATTTATGTTGTAGTCCAAGTAATTGTTGGTATATATTCATTTAGAATGGTAAATTATGTCTTGTCGAAGGTTGTCATAGATTTCTTTTTCTTTGTCCTTGTTGTTCTGCGCAAACTTATATTTTTTGCATATTGTATTTGGATAATAATTTATGTGAGTTTTAATTTCATGTTCAACTTTATGGGTTAATTTAAGCCCTATAGTTGAGTTTTATATAACGTAACTATACTTAATAATCGGATTATCATTTATTTTAAATTCATGTTCAACTTTGTGGGATAAATTTTATATTTAAGCCCTATAGCTGAATTTTTTACTTATTAAAAATATATTCAATAATATAGTTATTATTTATTATTTTACAATTCACATATAAATCAAGTTGTACTCTTTGTCTATGAAAGAAGAGACATGTCTAGTATTTTATTGTGAAAAACTCAAATTATCAACCATGATCAATTGTATTTTGTGGCTTGTCTGTTTGCTTGGATTTTTTTGCAGAACTATTTTTCTTTGTTGTATGGCCTTTTGCATGCGAACATAGTGGGAAAATTCTGCTCCTGCATGTACGTGATCGCTTGGGAAGGTTTTTTTAATGTGTACTTATCCATGTTAGACGTGTCAATGACCATCGTGTACATGTTTTTTTTAACACTACATACTCTTTATTCTCTTTTTACTACTTCCGGCGTGGGATACATAGCCATAATTTATTTTTTGAACAGGTACGTGGCCGTATGGTAATTGGACTCTCACCCATCGCTTTGTTTTTCTTTTTTAAATCAGCTCATCACGTTGATTGGCAGGCACAAACATACGGGATATGGACAGATGAATACTTATTTCCAGCAAATCACAACCGTTCTTTTAAGGTCTTTTCTATTGTTATATCTAAGCCGTTCGTTTTCTATCGTTTTAATAATACAATAGACACTTAATTTAACTAAAGCACTTTTTGTGCGGAACTTAAACCGAAGGCATTGGCATGCATTGTTTCTTTCCATTGTTTTTTAGATTATAAACCATTGTATTAACTGGAACTCACAGTGATTCATCGACATTTTTTGGGAGAATAGAATATTAAATATTGGCAATTAGATGTTCACGTATTTCATGTTTCGGTTTTCCATCCATGATTTTATACAACTAATATCCTATTTCATTATATCAAATAGAAGTAATCTTTTTTAACACGACAAAATTATATTTCTAATCTCTTCTCTTTGATAAGTATATACGCCAAAAAGGCTTTTCAAGGTGGGTAGAGAAAGATTATTATTTTAACACAAACATGGAGCACTATTTTTTTGCGGGGTAAACATGGAGCACTTAGCTGAGTCAGGACGTATTCTTTTTACACGGACGGAGTCCAGCCTAATTATTTTGCTAGACTATTTTATTTAACGCAGACAGAGTCTAGCCAAATTACTTTGCTAAAACTATATCTGACGTCATCTCTGTATATTTTAGGAATCAGCACATGCATTCTATCAGAACCCTTCCTTTCTATGGTTGGACTCTTTCCTTTCTTCTTAATCGGACTCTTTCCTTTTTTTTATAAACTGGACTCTTCCATAGCTGGCTACCGAAACTTTACTTTATCTGTCCCCATGTGCACTTTTTTTTGTAACACCAACGTAAGGTAGTGCTTTTTTGTTTTTCTATGAACACGTCCTTTTCCATATAACATGTTGAACTATTAGTATATGACACGTGACACCCCTCAAAAAAAAAGTATATGACACGTGACATGTCCAACTGCTTGTGCGGAATAATATTTATGTGTAACGCTGTATCTTTTAAATCTGAACCGTTCATATCTATATTTTACGGTCAAGATAATTTAATTTATGTGGATTAATGTCGTGTCTTATTTGTATTCTGTCTTAATTATATAATAGATAGATACTCTAGATGCATACTGGATAGCGGTCGATGAGTGGAGTAATAGTAGTAGATGCAGACAGGAGTCGGTCTACTTGTCTCGGACGTGATGCCTATATACATGATCATACCAAGATATTCTCATAACTATGCTCAATTCTGTCAATTGCTCAACAGTAATTTGTTCACCCACCGTAGAAATACTTATGCTCTTGAGAGAAGCCACTAGTGAAATCTATGGCCCCGGGGTCTATTCTCATCATATCAATCTCCAATCACTTTATTATTGCTTTGTCTTTTTACTTTGCCTTTTATTTTACCTTGCATCTTTACATCAAAAATACCAAAAATATTATCTATCATCTCTATCAGATATCACTCTCGTAAGTGATCGCGAAGGGATTGACAACCCCTAATCGCGTTGGTTGCGTTGAGCTGTTGTTTTATGTAGGTACGACCGTACGAGGGACTCGCGCGTGGCCTCCTACTGGATTGATACCTTAGTTCTCAAAAACTGAGGGAAATACTTACGCTACTTTGCTGCATCATCCTCTCCTCTTCGGGGAAATCCAACGCAGTGCTCAAGAGGTAGCAAGAAGAATTTGTGGCGCCGTTGCCGGGGAGTCTACGCAAAAGTCAACATACCAAGTACCCATCACAATCCCTATCTCTCGCATTACATTATTTGCCATTTGCCTCTCATTTGCATCTCCCCCACTTCACCCTTGCCGCTTTATTCCCCTCTCTTTTACCGTTTGCCTTTTTCTCGCTTGCTTTTTGTTTGCTCGTGTGTAGGATTGCTTGCTTGTCGCGATGGCTCAAGATAATACCAAATTGTGTGACTATACCAATACCAACAATAATGATTTCCTTAGCACTCCAATTACTCCTCTTGCCAATACTGAATCTTGTGAAATCAATACTGCTTTGTTGAATCTTGTTATGAAAGATCAATTCGCCGGCCTTCCTAGTGAAGATGCCACTACTCATCTAAATAGCTTCGTTGATTTATGTGATATGCAAAAGAAGAAAGATGTTGATAATGATATTGTTAAATTGAAGCTATTTCCTTTTTCGCTTAGAGATCGTGCTAAAGTATGGTTTTCGTCTTTGCCTAAAAATAGTATTGATTCTTGGAACAAGTGCAAAGATGCTTTTATCTCTAAGTATTTTCCTCCCGCTAAGATCATCTCTCTTAGAAACGATATTATGAATTTTAAGCAACTTGATCAAGAACATGTTGCACAACCTTGGGAGAGAATGAAATTAATGATACGTAATTGTCCTACTCATGGTTTGAATTTGTGCGTGATTATTCAAAAAAATTATGCCGTATTGAATTTTGCTTCTAGAAATCTTTTAGAATCGGCCGCGGGAGGCACTTTTATGGAAATCACTTTAGGAGATGCTACTAAACTCCTAGATAATATTATGGTTAATTATTCTCAATCGCACACTGAAAGATCTACTAATAAGAAAGTGCATGCGATAGAAGAAATCAATGTTTTGAGTGGAAAGATGGATGAACTTATGAAATTATTTGCTACTAAGAGTGTTTCTTATGATCCTAATGATATGCCTTTGTCTACTTTGATTGAGAATAATAATGAATCTATGGATGTGAATTTTGTTGGTAGGAATAATTTTGGTAACAACGCGTATAGAGAGAATTTTAATCCTAGGCCTTATCCTAGTAATCCTTCTAATAATTATGGAAATTCCTACAACAACTCTTAAGGAAACTTTAATAAGATGCTCTCTGAATTTGAGACTAGTGTTAAAGAGTTTATGAATTCGCAAAAGAATTTTAATGCTTTGCTTGAAGAGAAATTGCTTAAAGTTGATGAATTGGCTAGGAACGTTGATAGAATTTCTCTTGATGTTGACTCTTTAAAGCTTAGATCTATTCCTCCTAAGCATGATATCAATGAGTCTCTCAAAGCCATGAGAATTTCCATTGATGAGTGCAAGGAAAGAACCGCTAAGATGCGTGCTACAAAAGATGCCTTTATTAAAGCGTGTTCTTCCAATTCCTATAAAAATCAAGATGAAGATCTAAAAGTTATTGAGGTGTCCCCTATCAAATCTTTGTTTTGCAATATGAATCTTGATGAAACTGAATATGATCCACCTTTACCTAGAAGGCGTTCCAAAAATTCGGAGTTTTTAGATCTTGATGCTTAAATTGATAAAAGTGGGATTGAAAAGAATAAAACCTTAGATGTTGCTAAACCCACTATATTGGATTTCAAGGAATTTAATTATGAAAGTTGCTCTTTAATTGATTGTATTTCCTTGTTGCAATCCGTGCTAAATTCTCCTCATGCTTATAGTCAAAATAAAGCGTTTACTAAAAATAACGTTGATGCCTTGATGCAATCTTATGAAGAAAAACTTGAGTTGGAGGTTTCTATCCCTAGAAAAATTTATGATGAGTGGGAACCAACTATTAAAATTAAGATTAAGGATCATGAATTTAACGCTTTATGTGATTTGGGTGCTAGTGTTTCCACTATTCCCAAAACTTTGTGTGATTTGCTAGATTTCCGTGATTTTGATGATTGCTCCCTAAACTTGCATCTTGCGGATTACACTATTAAGAAACCTATGGGAAGAATTAATGATGTTCTTATTGTTGCAAATAGGAATTATGTGCCCGTAGATTTTATCGTTTTTGATATAGATTGCAATCCGTCTTGTCCTATTATTCCTGGTAGACCTTTCCTTAGAACGATTGGTGCAATTATTGATATGAAGGAAGGGAATATTAGATTCCAATTTCCATTAAAGAAGGGCATGGAACACTTTCCTAGAAATTTTATTCCTAGAAATAAAATTATTGATATGAATCTATTAGGAGAGCCACTTATGGATTGCCTACCAAAGATGGCAATACTTAGATCTATCCTTGCTTTTATGCCTAGCTAGGGGCGTTAAACGAGAGCGCTTGTTGGGAGGCAACCCAATTTTATTTTAGTTTTTTTTGCTTTTGTTTCTGTTTAGGAATAAATAATCCATCTTCCTTCTGTTTATATGTGGTTTTATCTTTTAATTAGTGTTTGTGCCAAGTTAAACCTATAGGATCTTCTTGGACGATAGTTATTTGATCTTTCTATAATTTCCAGAAACTTTCTGTTCACGAAACCAATTATTAAAAACCACCAGAACGTGATAAAATAGTGATTCCAATTTCTGCTGATCAATAAACAAGTTGTCTAGGCCGTCCTATTTTGGCTGATTTTTTGGAGTTCCAGAAGTTTGCGTTAGTTACAGATTACTACAGACTGTTCTGTTTTTGACAGATTCTGTTTTTTTGTGTGTTGTTTGCTTATTTTGATGAATCTATGGCTAGTAAAATAGTTTATAATCCATAGAGAAGTTGGAATACAGTAGGTTTAACACCAATATAAATAAAGAATGAGTTCATTACAGTACATTGAAGAGGCCTTTTGTTTTCTTTCGCTAACGGAGCTCACGAGATTTCTGTTGAGTTTTGTGTTGTGAAGTTTTCAAGTTTTGGGTGAAATCTTTTGATGGATTATGGAACAAGGAGTGGCAAGAGCCTAAGCTTGGGGATGCCCATGGCACCCCCAAGATAATCTAAGGACACCAAAAAGTCAAAGTTTGGGATGCCCCGGAAGGCATCCCCTCTTTCGTCTACTTCCATCGGTAATTTTACTTGGAGCTATATTTTTATTCACCACATGATATGTGTTTTGCTTGGAGCGTCTTGTATGATTTGAGTCTTTGCTTTTTAGTTTACCACAATCATCCTTGCTATACAAACCTTTTGAGAGAGCCATACATGAATTGGAATTTGTTAGAAATACTCTATGTGCTTCACTTATATCTTTTGAGCTTTATAGTTTTGCTCTAGTGCTTCACTTATATCTTTTAGAGCATGGTGGTGGATTTGTTTTATAGAAACTATTGATCTCTCATGCTTCACTTAGATTATTTTTAGAGTCTTAAATAGCATGGTAATTACTTTAAAATCTTAAAATCCTTGGTATTCAAGATTTGTAAAACTTTCTTTTGAGTGCGTTGAATACTAAGAAAAGCTTGATGCTTGACAATTGTTTTGAGATATGAAGATGGTGATATTAGAGTCATGCTAGTTGAGTAGTTGTGAATTTGATAAATACTTGTGTTAAAGTTTGTGATTCCCGTAGCATGCACGTATGGTGAACCGTTATGTGATGAAGTCGGAGCATGATTTATTTATTGATTGTCTTCCTTATGAGTGGCGGTCGGGGACGAGCGATGGTCTTTTACTACAAATCTATCCCCCTAGGAGCATGCGCGTAATACTTTGCTTTGATAACTTCTAGATTTTTGCAATAAGTATATGAGTTCTTTATGACTAATGTTGAGTCCATGGATTATACGCACTTTTCCTTCCTTCCACCATTGCTAGCCTCGCTAATACCGCGCACCTTTCGCCGGTATCATACACCCACCATATACCTTCCTCAAAACAGCCACCATACCTACCTATCATGGCATTTCCATAGCCATTCCGAGATATATTGCCATGCAACTTTCCAATATTCCATTTATTATGACACGCTCAATTATTGTCATATTGCTAGCATGATCATGTAGTTGACATCGTATTTGTGGCAAAGCCACCGTTCATAATTCTTTCATACACGTCACTCTTGATTCATTGCATATCCCGGTACACCGCCGGAGGCATTCATATAGAGTCATATTTTGTTCTAAGTATCGAGTTGTAATTGTTGAGTTGTAAGAAAAATAAAAGTGTGATGATCATCATTTTTTAGAGCATTGTCCCAAGTGAGGAAAGGATGATGGAGACTATGATTCCCCCACAAGTCGGGATGAGACTCCGAATGAAAAAGAAATAAAGAAAGAAAAGAGGCCATAAAAAAGGCCCAAATAAAAAAATGAGAGAAAAAGAGAGAAGGGACAATGTTACTATCCTTTTACCACACTTGTGCTTCAAAGTAGCACTAAGATCTTCATGATAGAGAGTCTCTCATTTTGTCACTTTCATATACTAGTGGGAATCTTTCATTATAGAACTTGGCTTGTATATTCCAATGATGGGCTTCCTCAAATTGCCCTAGGTCTTCGTGAGCAAGCGAGTTGGATGCACACCCACTTAGTTTCTTTTGTTGAGCTTTCATATACTTATAGCTCTAGTGCATCCGTTGCTTGGTAATCCCTACTCACTCACATTGATATCTATTGATGGGCATCTCCATAGCCCGTTGATACGCCTAGTTGATGTGAGACTATCTTCCCCTCTTTTTTTCTTCTCCACAACCACCATTCTATTCCACATATAGTGCTATATCCATGGCTCACACTCATGTATTGCGTGAAGATTGAAAAAGTTTTGAGAATGTCAAAAGTATGAAACAATTGCTTGGCTTGTCATCGGGGTTGTGCATGATTTAAATACTTTGTGTGGTGAAGATAGAGCATAGCCAGACTATATGATTTTGTAGGGATAACTTTCTTTGGCCATGTTATTTTGAGAAGACATAATTGCTTTGTTAGTATGCTTGAAGTATTATTATTTTTATGTCAATGTGAACTTTTGTCTTGAATCTTTAGGATCTGAATATTCATACCACAATTAAGAAGATTTACATTGAAATTATGCCAAGTAGCATTCCGCATCAAAAATTTCTCTTTTTGTCATTTACCTACTCGAGGACGAGCAGGAATTAAGCTTGGGGATGCCTGATACGTCTCCAACATATCTATAATTTTTGATTGCTCCATGCTATATTATCTACTGTTTTGGACCATATTGGGCTTTATTTTCCACTTTTATATTACTTTTGGGACTAACCTATTAACTTGGACCCTCCGTCAAGAAATAAGAGAGGCGGTCATGAGGGTGGAGGGCGCCCCCCTAGGGCGCGCCCCCCTGCCTCGTGGGCCCCTTGAAGCTCCACCGACGTACTCCTTCCTCCTATATATACCTACGTACCCCCAAACGATCAGATACGGCGCCAAAAACCTAATTCCACCGCCGCAACCTTCTGTACCCACGAGATTCCATCTTGGGGCCTGTTCCGGAGCTCCGTCGGAGAGGGCATCAATCATGGAGGGCTTCTACATCATCATCATAGCCCTTCCGATGAAGTGTGAGTAGTTACCTCAGACCTTCGGGTCCATAGTTAGTAGCTAGATCGCTTCTTCTCTCTTTTTGGATCTCAATATAATGTTCTCCCCCTCTCTCGTGGAGATCTATTCGATGTAATCTTCTTTTTGCGGTGTGTTTGTTGAGACCGATGAATTGTGGGTTTATGATCAAGATTATCTATGAACAATATTTGAATCTTCTCTGAATTCTTTTATGTATGATTGGTTCTCTTTGCAAGTCTCTTCGAATTATCAGTTTGGTTTGGCCTACTAGATTGGTTTTTCTTGCAATGGGAGAAGTGCTCAGCTTTGGGTTCAATCTTGCGGTGTCCTTACCTAATGACAGAAGGGGCAGCAAGGCACGTATTGTACTGTTGCTATCGAGGATAACAAGATGGGTTTTTTATCATATTGCATGAATTTATCCCTCTACATAATGTCATCTTGCTTAGGGCGTTACTCTGTTTTCATTAACTTAATACTCTAGATGCATGCTGGATAGCGGTCAATGAGTAGAGTAATAGTAGTAGATGCAGGCAGGAGTCGGTCTACTTGTCTCGAACGTGATGCCTATATACATGATCATACCTAGATATTCTCATAACTATACTCAATTCTGTCAATTGCTCAACAGTAATTTGTTCACCCACCATAGAAATACTTATGCTCTTGAGAGAAGCCACTAGTGAAATCTATGGCCCCCGGGTCTATTCTCATCATATCAATCTCCAATCACTTTATTATTGCTTTGTCTTTTTACTTTGCCTTTTATTTTACCTTGCATCTTTATATCAAAAATACCAAAAATATTATCTATCATCTCTATCAGATCTCACTCTCGTAAGTGACCGTGAAGAGATTGACAACCCCTAATCGCGTTGGTTGCGTTGAGCTATTGTTTTGTGTAGGTACGAGGGACTCGCGCGTGGCCTCCTACTGGATTGATACCTTGGTTCTCAAAAACTGAGGGAAATACTTACGCTACTTTGCTGTATCATCCTCTCCTCTTCGGGGAAATCCAACGCAGTGCTCAAGAGGTAGCAGCAACCTAGACGCTAACAGGTAAAGATAGGTCCTAATCCCATCCGAGTACGTGTAGATTGGGTTCGTTTTCCCATAATCTACTCTGTATCGGATGCAAAATTTCGACAGCACCTCCCCGCTGTTCTCCTAATACACGTCTCGGCAATAAGCAGAGAGGATGTGTACCCGGAGAACAACATGGAGGCACTGACAAAATTCCGCATCGGATCCGGTGCAGAGCATTATGGGAAAACAAACCCAATCTACACATACTCGGGCTGTCCATGGATAATGTTGGACAATTCGAAAGAATCACACACTAGTAGAAAACAGGGCTATGGTCCAGGCCGGCTCAGCCTATTAGTCCCGGTTCAGTCTAGAACTGGGACCAATGTGGGCATTGGTCCCGGTTCGTGAGCCCAGGGGGCTGGCCGGGCCACGTGGGCCATTGGTCCTAGTTCGTCTGGACCTTTTGGTCCCAGTTGGTGGGACGAACCGGGACCAATGGGCCTCGCTCCTGGCCCACCACCATTGGTCCCGGTTGGTGGCTTGAACCGGGACCAAAGGCTTCCCTTTAGTCCCGGTTCATGTCATCAACCGGGACCAATGAGGTGCCTATATATACCCCCTCGCGCAAGAGCAGAGCACAGTGCTCTGTTTTTTCTGGCCGAGGGGGAGAGGGCTTTGTGGTTCTCTAGCTCACCTCCTATGCACATGAGGTGTTCGATGGAATGCCCGAGCCACACTACTTAAGCTTTCTCCTCTCGAAGCTCGACCTCCAAGCTCCATTTTCCTTCAGATTTGTCTAGATTTAGTGGTCTGTCACGCCCCGTCCCCGTCTTCACCGCCGTCGATCACCCGCGCCGATCTCATCACCGACACCACCGTGGTGAGCCTCTTGTTCTTATCTTCTTTCTGAAAGGAAAAATATTCTTACTTGTATGTTTAGATAGATACTTGTATCATTTTCTTACATTTATTATTGCATCTTATATAGTGCGATGGTTTTGGTTTTAATGTTGTTAGATGAGAACTATGTATGCACTTTGGTTTTAATGTGATGATGAACTTCTATTAATTTGGACACTTAATTATATATAATGCACGCAGATGAACCGGCAATGGATGTACCGTGACAGGCACACCCGCGAGTACATTAAGGGCGTGCATGAGTTTCTCTATGCGGCTGAGGCAAACAAGCAGAATGGTTTTATGTGTTGTCCATGCACTGAATGTGGGAATACGAGGTCTTACTCTAACCGGAAAATCCTTCACTCCCACCTGCTTTACAAGGGTTTCATGCCACACTATAATGTTTGGACGAGGCACGGAGAAATAGGGGTTATGATGGAAGACGGCGAAGAAGAAGAGTACGATGACAACTATGTGCCCCCTGAATACGGTGATGCTGCAACGGGGGGAGCTGGTGAAGATCAAGAGGAACCAGACGATGTGCCCAATGATGCTGCCACGGGTGAAGCTGCTGAAGATCAAGAGGAACCAGACGATGTGCCTGATGATGATGATCTCCGCCGGGTCATTGTCGATGCAAGGACGCAATGCATTAGTCAAAAGGAGAAGCTGAAGTTCGATCGCATGTTAGAGGATCACAAAAAAGGGTTATACCCCAATTGCGAAGATGGCAACACAAAGCTCGGTACCGTACTGGAATTGCTGCAGTGGAAGGCAGAGAATGCTGTGGCTGACAAAGGATTTAAGAAGCTACTGAAAATATTGAAGAAGAAGCTTCCAAAGGATAACGAATTACCCGACAGTACATACGCAGCAAAGAAGGTCGTATGCCCTCTAGGATTGGAGGTGGAGAAGATACATGCATGCCCTAATGACTGCATCCTCTACCGCGGTGCATACAAGGATCTGAACGCATGCCCGGTATGCGGTGCGTTGCGGTATAAGATCAGACAAGATGACCCTGGTGATGTTGACGGCGAGCCCCTCAGGAAGAGGGTTCCTGCGAAGGTGATGTGGTATGCTCCTATAATACCACGGTTGAAACGTCTGTTCAGAAACGAAGAGCATGCCAAGTTGATGCGATGGCACAGTGAGAACCGAAAGAAAGATGGGAAGTTGAGAGCACCCGCTGACGGGTCGCAGTGGAGAAAAATCGAGAGAAAGTACTGGGATGAGTTTGCAAAGGACCCAAGGAATGTATGGTTTGCTTTAAGCGCGGATGGCATTAATCCTTTCAGGGAGCAGAGCAGCAATCACAGCACCTGGCCCGTGACTCTATGTATGTATAACCTTCCTCCTTGGATGTGCATGAAGCGGAAGTTCATTATGATGCCAGTTCTCATCCAAGGCCCTAAGCACCCGGCAACGAAATTGATGTGTACCTAAGGCCATTAGTTGAAGAACTTTTACAGCTGTGGAATGGAAATGGTGTACGTACGTGGGATGAGCACAGACAGGAGGAATTTAACCTTAAGGCGTTGCTGTTCGTGACCATCAACGATTGGCCCGCTCTCAGTAACCTTTCAGGACAGACAAACAAAGGATACCACGCATGCACGCACTGATTAGATGAAACTGAAAGTATATACTTGGACAAATGCAGGAAGAATGTGTACCTGGGCCATCGTCGATTTCTTCCGACCAACCATCAATGTCGAAAGAAAGGCAAGCATTTCAAAGGCGAGGCAGATCACCGGAAGAAGCCCGCCATGCGCACCGGTGATCACGTGCTTGCTATGGTCAATGATTTACACTACGTAATCTTTGGAAAGGGTCCCGGTGGACTAGCTGTTCCGAATGACGCTGAGGGACACGCACCCATGTGGAAGAAGAAATCTATATTTTGGGACCTACCCTACTGGAAAGACCTAGAGGTCCGCTCCTCAATCGACGTGATGCACATGACGAAGAACCTTTGCGTGAACCTGCTAGGCTTCTTGGGCGTGTATGGGAAGACAAAAGATACACCTGAGGCACGAGAGGACCTGCAACGTTTGCACGAAAAAGACAGCATGCCTCCGAAGCAGTATAAAGGTCCTGCCAGCTACGCTCTTACAAAAGAAGAGAAATAAATCTTCTTTGAATGCCTTCTCAGTATGAAGGTCACGACTGGCTTCTCGTCGAATATAAAGGGAATAATAAATATGCCAGAGAAAAAGTTTCAGAACCTAAAAGTCTCATGACTACCACGTGATTATGACACAACTGCTTCCGGTTGCATTGAGGGGGCTTCTACCGGAAAACGTCCGATTAGCCATTGTGAAGCTATGTGCATTCCTCAATGCAATCTCTCAGAAGGTGATCGATCCAGAAATCGTACCAAGGCTAAGGAGTGATGTGGCGCAATGTCTTGTCAGTTTCGAGCTGGTGTTCCCACCATCCTTCTTCAATATCATGACGCACGTCCTAGTTCATCTAGTCGACGAGATTGTCATCCTGGGGCCCGTATTTCTACACAATATGTTCCCCTATGAGAGGTTCATGGGAGTCCTAAAGAAATATGTCCGTAACCGCGCTAGGCCAGAAGGAAGCATCTCCATGGGCCATCAAACAGAGGATGTTATCGGGTTTTGTGTTGACTTCATTCCTGGCCTTAACAAGATAGGTCTCCCTAAATCGCGGTATGAGGGGAGACTGACTGGAAAAGGCACTCTTCGAAGAGACTCAATAATATGCAGGGACGGATATTCTTGGTCTCAACCACACTACACAGTTCTACAGAACTCTACCTTGGTGACCCCGTATGTCGATGAACACAAGAACAGTCTGCGCTCCAAACACCCGGAGCAGTGCGACGACTGGATTACATGTGAACACATCAGGACTTTCAGTAGTTGGTTGGAAACACGTCTCAGAGGTGACAACACTGTTTGTGATGAGTTGTACTTGTTGTCCAGGGGACCATCTTTGCCTGTATTGACTTACAAAGGATACGAGATAAATGGGAATACATTTTACACGATCGCCCAAGATCAAAAGAGCACCAACCAAGACAGCGGTGTCCGCTTTGATGCAGCAACCGAGAGCGGAAAGGACACATATTATGGTTACATAGTGGACTATGGGAACTTGACTACGGACCTGATTTTAAGGTCCCTTTGTTTAAGTGCAAATGGGTCAATCTGTTAGGCGGCAGGGTACAGGTAGACCCATAGTACGGAATGACAACAGTGGATCTGAAAAATCTTGGGTACACTAACGAACCGTTCGTCCTAGCCAATGATGTGGCACAGGTTATCTATGTGAAGGACATGTCTACCAAACCGAGAAAAAGAAAAGATAAGGAAGCGAATACATCATACGATGAGCCAAAGCGCCACATAGTTCTTTCAGGAAAAAGGGACATCCTGGGAGTGGACGGCAAGACAGACATGTCTGAAGATTATGAAAAGTTTCATGAAATTCCTCCCTTCAATGTCAAGGCTGACCCAAGCATCCTGATAAACAATGAAGATTATCCATGGTTACGGCGCAATAAGAAAATGACACAAGCGAAGAAAAAGTGAAGACTTTCTCCCGCAACTATTATGATGATACCATGCCAAATTTGTAACAGACGAACATGCTACCATTGTCCGTTTTATACATGCACATGCTATGCGGGTGAAATTATGATACCATGCCAACTTTCAACCTTTTCAGAGTTCATTTTGAAATGCTTTCCAATTTCAGAGTCATTTAGCTCAAATAATGAATTAATAGCAAACAGAATGAACTACAAAACTTTTATGAAAATAAAAACAATCAATTAAAATATTATGTTATGATCAACTAAAATAAAACTATAATATTCTTCAATAGCAAAAAGAATATAATTTTTGTGACCTAAAATCAAACTATAAGTATTTAATTGTAAGTATAAATAAAAAATAAATAGCAAAGAAGAAAAAAATTCTATTTTTATAGTAAAGTTATTCATAAACTAGTGATTCACACAAATTTTATAAAATTCAAATTTAAACTATTCAAAATTTTAAAACTAATGGCACTAACAGAAAGTTTATAATTTTTGTGACCTAAAATCAAAAAGAAATCACTAAAAAACTATAAGTATTTAGTTGTAAGTATAAATAAAAAATAAATAGAAAAAAATTCTATTTTTATAGTAAAGTTATTCATAAACTAGTGATTCACACAAATTTTTAAAAATTCAAATTTAAACTATTCAAAATTTAAAACTAATGGCACTAACAGAAAGTTTATAATTTTTGTGACCTAAAAGCAAAAAGAAATCACTAAAAAACTGTAAGTATTTAGTTTTAAGTAGAAATAAAAAAATAAAAAACCAAAAAAATGTAGAAATAAAAAAGAAAAAACCAAAAAAATGCCACCTACTGGGCCTCCACGGCCTGAATACGACTAGAAACCCTACATGGGCCAGGATTCAGGCCCGCAGAGGCCCAATAGGCCCACAGGCAGTAACAAGTTTAGGCCCGAAAGCCTGCATTAGAGAGGAGCTCGAATGGGGAGGCACAGCAGCGCTTATAAACAAGTGCCGGCGCCCTTCAGCTAGCGATGTGGGACTAAACTTCAGCTAGCGATGCAGCACAAGGCCATTGGTCCCGGTTGGTGGCACCAACCGGGACTAAAGGGGGCATTGGTCACGGTTCGTGGCACCAACCGTGACCATTGCCCCCCCTTTAGTCCCGGTTGGTGCCACCAACCGGGACCAATGGCCTTTGCTTCCCGCCCTTTCGGCTGCCGAAAATTGGCCTTTCGTCCCGGTTCGTCGCACCAACCGGGACTAAAGGGAGCATTAGTCCCGGGTCGTAGCACGAACCGGGACCATTGCTCTGGCTATATAAGCCACCACTTGTGAAATTTTGGCCAACCGCTCCCATTCGCCTCGACGCCCCCAGGCCATTCGTCGTCGTCGTCGCCGCCCCGAGCCCGTCGTCGCCCCGCGCCCGCCGCCGTCGCCCCGCCCCGTCGCCGCCCCCGAGCCCGCCGCCGTCGCCCCGCCCCGTCGCCACCCCGAGCCCGTCGCCGCCCCGAGCCCGTCGTCGCCCCGCGCCGGCGCCCTTTAGGTTGATGATATGATGATGTTGATGATATGATGATGTTTTTTTTCTGTTGATGATATGATGATGTTTTTTTTTCATATATGCATTTTTTCATATATGTATTAATTTTTTTAAGTTGTTAGTAGATATCGATTTTAGGTTAGTGCATTTTATCACTGGTTTTAGGTTAGTTGAGCCTCTTTAGTGCATTTTATGTTTGTTGCATTTTAGGTTAGTGCATTTTATGTTAGTGGAGAGGAAAAAGTAAAATAAGGAAAAGGAAAATAAGTAGAGAAAGAAGGAGAAGAAGAAGGAGAAGACGAGGAGAGGAAGAAAAGGAAGAGGAGAAGAAGAAAGGAATAGAGGAGAAGAAGAAAAAATAGAATTTTTTTCTATTTTTTCTTCTTCTCCTCTATTCCTTTCTTCTTCTCCTCTTTTTTTCTTCTTTTTTTTCTTCGATCTTCTCCCCCTCCCTATAGGAAAGTTTTATATCATCATTAGCCGGAAGTAACCAGGGCATGTTGGTACGAAGTTCTGCAAAGTTGTTTTGGAATGGAGTCCCGGATAGAATAATCCGCCTTTTGGTACCGAATTCAGCAAAGGCCTTCCAAATAGCGATATTCGGAAGGCTCTTCTGAACTTTGTACCAAAAAGCGAATTATCCTATCTGGGACTCCGTTCCAGAACAACTTTGAAGAGCTTCGTACCATCATGCACATGTTACTTTCACCTAATGATGAAGACATGGTTTTGTTGAATCCTTTGACACTAGGCAACCTCCCGACCCCTCGGCGATCCTCGAACATGAGAGGAAGAAGAGGGTCGTCTAGGGGTCGAGGGTTCCAGGGTCGTCGAGGGTTCGAGGGGTCGAGGATCGCCGAGGGGTCGAGAGAGGTTTCCTAGTGTCAAAGTATTGAAGAAATCCATGCCTTCATCATTAGCCGGAAGTAACCAGGGCATGTTGGTACGAAGTTCTGCAAAGTTGTTCTGGAATGGAGTCCCGGATAGAATAATCCGCCTTTTGGTACGAATTCAGCAAAGGCCTTCCAAATAGCGATATTCGGAAGCTCTTTTCTGAACTTTGTACCAAAAAGCGAATTATCCTATCTGGGACTCCGTTCCAGAACAACTTTAAGCGTTGTTGAGGGACATAATCGCAGAAGGAAGTGATGCCATCTCGTTGTTTCTCAACGAAACCGATGGTCTGGAAGGAGAGGGTGAACAAGCTGGCTACGGTGACCTAATGCCGGTGCAAGAAGAAGAACATGAGGACGGCTCCGGTGACCCAATGCCGGTGCAAGAAGGAGACCGTGATGACGGCTCCGGTGACCGAACCGAGTCTGGCCAGGTATATATATTAGTTAAGCCTATGCTGACTACACTAGTAGAAAAAGGGTCAATCGTGAAGCACATTAGTGCCGGTTTGTATTTGAGCCGGCACAAATGTATACATTAGTGCCGGTTCCAACGGCTAGCCGGGCCGCTTTCATTAGTACCGGTTCGTGGCGAACCTTTAGCACCGGTTCGTGCCACGAACCGGTACTAATGAGAGTGGTGGCAGGATGTTGCCAGAGTGGGGCCCCTCCAGCAGCTTTAGTACCGGGTACTAAACGTCGTCCTATATAAACCTTCGTCCACCAGCACTCTGTTCTTCCCCCTTTCCCCTCTCCGGCCCTCTCCTCTGTTCTTCCCTTCTTCCTCTCGAGTTCATCAAAAAATTTGCCCAAAATTTGTCAAGATTTGAAGGCCCTCATCCATTCAAATGATCACAAAGGTTAGCAACTTTGTCCTTTCATCTCTCATTGCTAGATTAGCTCTTGCATTGGTTTATATAGTGATTAATTTGTGAGTTTAGTAATTTGGGAGGATATATATATGTGCTAGTATTTGATTTATATGCAATTTGAGGTCAAAAATAACACTTAGTTTGCATATGTAGGTGTGGTTTACTTAGTGCCTTCTAAATCTCCATCGTAGCCACCGTCGATCGCCCGCACCGTCCCGTCGCCGGCACCACCTTGTGGTGAGCCTCTTGTTCATGAAATTTTATATAAAAATTGATGTTTGTGATTTGGATATATAGTTACTCGTATAATTATCTTACCCGTACGTTGTTTGTTATACATATAGTGCCATGGTTTTGATATCCGTCCCCTTCGGCCCTAGTCCTTGTTATGATTCGGATGTGGTATGTATATTCTCTTTTAAAACTAGTTGCATTTCGTGTTTATGACAAATTATGCCCATCAAGTTGACATAGAAATTTTTTCTAGGAGGTATCTGAACCTGAAATTCCAACCGACCCTATTGCCGAGAGGTTAAATTTAGTTGAAAGAGAAAACGAGTACTTGAAAGAAAAATTGAAAAGAATTGAGGGGGAGAAGATGGAATTGGAGTTGCATGTTGCCGATGTTGTCGATGATCACAAGATCAAGATGGAGAAAATGTGCTTGAAGATTAGAAAGATTAGAAAATATGCCATCGATAGTGAGGCTTGGTATCATTATGCTGTTGGATCCATTGTTACCTTAGTTGCGATCTTGATCGTATTTGTTGTTGCATTTAAATGCTTTAGCTAGAGAGTTATTTGTTTGTTGCATTTAAGTGTTGTATGAACTTTATGTATGAACTTGTATTAATTTGGTCTATTCGGTGTTGTGTAATGAAGATGAGCCGGCAATGGATGTACGATGACCGATGCTCTCCCCAGTTCGTTGAGGGCGTGCGTACTTTTCTGCTTGCGGCTGAGGCAAACAAGCGGGCGGATGGTTTTATGCCTTGTCCATGTGCTCGCTGTAAGAATGGTCACAATTACTCTACGTCAAGAACCATTCACGTCCACCTGTTTAAGACCGGTTTCATGCCCCATTATAATGTTTGGACCAAGCACGGAGAAAGAGGGGTTATGATGGAAGACAATGAAGAAGAAGAGGATGACGACAGCTATCCTGGCCATGGGTTCCCTGAATACGATGATACAACAATGGGGGAAGAAGCTGAGCCGGTAATGCAGGAAGAAGCTGAGCCGGCAATGCGGGAAGAAGCTGAAGAAGAGGCATCAGATGAGCCCGTTGATGATCTAGGTCAGGCCATTGCCGATGCAAAGAGAAACTGTGCAACTGATTTGGAGAAGAAGAACTTGCAGCGCATGTTAGAGGATCACAAAAAATTGTTGTACCCGAATTGCGTAGGTGACAAGAAAAAGCTGGGCACCACACTGGAATTGCTGCAATGGAAGGCAGAGAATGGTGTATCTGACAAGGGATTTGGAAAGTTGCTGGTAATGATAAAGGATATGCTTCCAGAGGACAACGAATTGCCCGAGAGTACATACGAAGCAAAGAAGGTTGTCTTCCCTCTAGGGTTAGAGGTGTAGAAGATACACGCATGCCCTAATGATTGCATCCTCTACCGCGGTGAGTACGAGGATTTGATCGCTTGCCCGGTATGTGGTGCATTACGCTATAAGATCTGCCGCGATGACCCTGGTGATGTCGAGGGCCGGCGCCCCAGGAAGAAGATTCCTGCCAAGGTGATGTGGTATGCTCCTATAATACCATGGTTGAAACGTTTGTTCCAAAACAAAGAGCATGCCAAGGCGATGCGATGGCACAAAGAAGACCGTAAGAAAGACGGAAAGTTGAGAGTACCCGCTGACGGGTCGCAGTGGAGAAAAATCGAAAGAAAGTACGGGAAGGAGTTTGCAGATGACGCAAGGAGCGTATGGTTTGGTCTAAGCGCAGATGGCATTAATCCTTTTGGGGAGCAGAGCAGCAACCATAGCACCTGGCCTGTGACTCTATGTTTGTATATCCTTCCTCCTTGATTGTGCATGAAGCGGAAGTTCATTATGATGCCAATGCTCATCCAAGGCCCTAAGCAACCCGGCAACGACATTGATGTGTACCTAAGGCCATTAGTTGAAGAACTCTTACAACTGTGGAATGGAACAGGTGTACGGGCGTGGGATGAGCACATGGGGGAAGAATTTGACCTAAAGGCGTTGTTGTTCGTGACCATCAATGATTGGCCGGGTCTCAGTAACCTTTCAGGACAGACAAACAAGGGATACCGCGCATGCATGCACTATTTGGACGATACCGACAGTATATATTTGGCTAATTGTAAGAAGAATGTGTACCTGGGACATCGTCGATTTCTTCCGAGCAGGCATCCCGTAAGAAAGAACGGCAAGGATTTCAAAGGTGAGGCAGATCACCGGACGAAGCCTCGCCACCGTACTGGTGCTGATGTACATGATATGGCCAAGGACTTGAAGGTGGTCTTTGGAAAGGGTCCTGGTGGACAACCTGTTCCAAATGACGCTGACGGACGCGCACTCATGTGAAGAAGAAATCTATATTTTGGGACCTGCCCTATTGGAAAGACCTCGAGGTCCGCTCCGCAATCGACGTGATGCACGTGACGAAGAATCTTTGTGTGACCCTGCTTGGCTTCTTGGGCGTGTATGGGAAGACAAAAGATACACCTGAGGCACGGGAGGACCAGCAACGTATGCACGGAAATGACGGCATACATCAGGGTCATGCAAGCTACGCTCTTACCAAAGAAGAGAAGGAAATCTTCTTTGAATGCCTGCTCAGTATTAAGGTACCGTCTGGCTTCTCGTCGAATATAAAGGGAATAATAAACATGGCAGAGAAAAAGTTCCAGAACCTACAGTCTCATGACTTCCACGTGATTATGACGCAACTGCTTCCGGTTGAATTGAGGGGGCTTCTACCGGAAAAAGTTCGATTAGCCATTGTGAAGCTATGTGCATTTCTCAATGCAATCTCTCAGAAGGTAATCGATCCAGAAATCATACCAAGGTTACAGAATGATTTGGTGCAATGTCTTGTCAGTTTCGAGTTGGTGTTCCCACCATCCTTCTTCAACATCATGACGCACGTCCTAGTTCACCTATGCGAAGAGATTAACGTTTTGGGTCATGTATTTCTACACAATATGTTCCCCTTTGAGAGGTTCATGGGAGTCTTAAAGAAATATGTTCATAACCGTGCTAGGCCAGAAGGAAGCATCTCCAAGGGCCGTCAAAATGAGGAGGTCATTGAGTTTTTATTGACTTTATTCCTGACCTTAAGCCGATTGGTGTTCCTGAATCGCGGCATAAGGGCAGACTGGATGGAAAAGGCACGCTAGGAGGGGAACAAATAATATGTATGGACGGACATTCTCTCACTGAAGCACACTACACAGTTCTACAGAATTCCGCCTTGGTGGCTCCGTATATGGATGAACACAAGAATTTGCTACGTTCCAAACACCCGGAGCGGTCTGATGACTGGATTACACGTGAACAAACCAGGAGTTTCGCCAGCTGGTTGCAAGCACGTACCATGCATGACACCTCTATTGAAGATGACCTATACTTGCTGTCCCAGTTACCATCTTCGAATATAATGACTTTCAAAGGGTACAAGATAAATGGTAATACATTTTACACGATCGCCCAAGATAAGAAGAGCACCAACCAAAACAGTGGTGTCCGCTTTGATGCAGAAACCAAGACGGGAAAGGAAACATATTATGGTTATATACAGGACATATGGGAACTTGACTATCGACGTGGTTTGAAGGTCCCTTTGTTTCGGTGCAAATGGGTCAATATGACGCGAGGCGGGGTAACGGAAGACCCGCAGTACGGAATGACAACAGTGGATCTCAACAATCTTGCGTATGCAGATGAACCATTCGTCCTAGCCAATGATGTGGCACAGGTTTTCTATGTGAAGGACATGTCTACCAAGCCAAGAAAAAGAAAAGATAAGGAAGCGAATGCATCGTACGATGAGTCAAAGCGGCACATAGTTCTTTCTGGGAAGAGAAACATCGTGGGAGTGGATGACAAGACAGACAAGTCAGAAGATTATGAAAAGTTTGATGAAATTGCTCCATTCACAGTGAATATTGACCCGAGCATCCCGTTAAATGATGAAGATTTTCCATGGCTACAACGCAAAGGGACACACGCGAAGAAAAAGTTTCACACCCAAAGATCTGGGATGTGATCGGCTTAGCTATCATCACTTTCTTCTGTGTTTCACACCCAGGAGGGAATCTCTGTAATAGTTAGGGTAGCTAGTTATGTGTTTTGGCATTTGAAACGCGAAGAAATTTTATGTGCAAGCAAATTCTTTCATGCATTTATTGATTTTTTCAGCTAAATGACCCTGAAATTGAAAAGCATTTCAAATGAACTCAGAAAAGGATGAAAGTTAGCATGGTATCATAATTTCACCCACATAGCATGTGCAAAAAAGTAGAGAGGGTTACCGCAAAAACTGGATACACTTCGTGTACAAAATGGACAATCTGTTTCGAAGTATCAGGGTTTCGGACGAAAACTCATCCGTTACAAAGGCATTTCATTTTTAAATAACTTAAGCATTACCAAATTGAATATAATGATAAAACACACTAATATTAAACATATTAAAAAAGAATCACTGGAAAATGTATTTTTAAAGTTAAGTTATTCACAAACTAGTGATTCACACAAATTTCAAATAATTCAAAATTTAAACTATTCAAATTTAAAAACTACCGGCACTAACTGAAAGTTTCTAAAAACTATCAAAAATATTCGCAAAGAAACTCTAAATACAGCAAAAAACAACTAAAAATAAATAAAACAAAATAAATAAAGCAGAAAAAAACTAAATGAAAAAAGCCCACCTACCGGGCCACAGCAGCCTGCATACGACTAGAAACCCAACCTGTTGTTGGGCCAGGATGCAGGCCCGCAAGCCCAATAGGCCCCACAGGGCAGAGTAGCAGAGGTAGGCCCAGAAGGCCTGCATTAGAGAGGAGCTCGAGACAGCAGCGGCGGCGGGGCTTATAAGCAGTTGTGAGCGCCCTTCGGCTAGCGAGGTGGGACTAAACTTCTGCGCCCCTCGCCTGGCAGCGCACCCCCTTTAGTACCGGGTCGTGGCACCAAGCGGTACTAAAGGGGGGGCCTTTAGTACCGGTTGGAGCCAGGAACCGGTACTAAAGGGGGGTGGTCCCCCCCCCCCGCTTGGCCTGGCCAAAACAGGCCTTTAGTACCGGTTGGTGGCTCCAACCGGTACTAAAGGTGTCCCCTATATAAGAAAGACTTCGAAAATTTTCAGTTTCTCATCTCCCACTTCTCTCTGCCGCCGCCCCGTCCCGCGCCGTCGCCGGCCCCGTCGCGCCGTCCCCGTCGACTCCGCGACGCCCCCGTCCTCGTCGCGTCGTCCCCGTCGACTCCGCGGCACCCCCGTCGCCGTCCCGGTCGTCGATCCCCTCGCTTCGCCGTCGCCGTCGCCTTTGGATCGACCTCGCCCTCGCCGTCGTCGTCGCCTCGACCTTGCCCGCGCGCGCTGTGAGCCCCTCCCCCGGCCCCTCTCCTCGTCTCCAATCGATCGTAGCGCACACCGGCGCCGGCGCCGACCGTGCGCACACACACACTACATGCACACACACACACACACACACACACACACTACACACACACACTAGACGCGCACACACACACACAATTTTTCTGTTTTTAGCTTTTAGTTTTTTCTGTTTTTCTGTTTTTCATACAAAGTTTTAGATGAATTAATTAATTAGATTAGATTAATGTCAAATAGTATGTAGGAATGTTAGTTATAATATATATAATGTCAAATGTTATAGAAATGTTAGTTATATAGAAATGTTAGAAATGTTGGAAATGTTAGTTTTAGCTAGCTAGATGAATTAGATTAATTTCAAATTGTTAGACGATGATCGATGTTTTTTTAGTTTCTTATATTTTTAGTTATAAAATTTAGAATTTGCATATATGAAATCATCACAATCCATCATTTAAAAAATGTTACTTTACTTTTGCGGCATATAGTATTTTGTTGTCGACGATGCCCGGCCCGCATCCTCGCCGTCGACACGTCCGCGACGACGTCCTGCTTCAGAGGACCCATGTCCGGGACTGGGCTCCGCCGGGCTGGCACTGGGAGGTGCTACCTTCAGGGGCGCGACGCTTGGTGAGGAACCCGGCCCCGGGTCCCGTCGTCGACCCTCATCTCCTTTGGTGGCATTCACGTGGGCCACTTTCGGTGCGGAGGGAGCCGGCCCCGCCGGAGGTTGTACGTCGCCGTGTCTGGGAGGAGGACGAGCACATCCATCGCTACATGGCTGCTATGGACGTCAGGTTCTCCAATACCTGGCAGGTTCTTTGGGGAGATCACCCGAGCTATGATCCAGTGATGGTTCCTTCTCTTTGGGTGTCCACCGCCCGCACCTCAGGAACCGCGAGTGGCCTAGATTACTCTGTACTATTCGATCTTTATTAGCTTGCTAGCTAGCTAGCTAGTGATGTATTCAATATTATATCTATTATTCGAGATGATGTATTCGAGATTATATCTATTATTCGAGACGATGTATTCGAGATTATATCTATTATTCGAGATTATACTAAATTGTTTTATATTTCTTTTGGCATAGTTAAATAAAAGCTATGGCGGACAATACCGACAGAGATAGAGAACAGACCATGCTCGATACCATACGCGGGCCAGATGATGATCAGAATGAACAAGATTTTGACGGCTCCGAATTTCTAAACAACACCGGAGAGGGTGATATGATATTCGATCGCGACGACCGAGCAGATGAAGTCATGAACTACGACGAAGAACATGTTGATCCTGAAACAACAAACACCGGCGAGGTATATATATATTTATATAAGCAGGAATCTGGTGATCATCGCATGTTTCAAATGAGTTGAAGATATATTAACGAATCGATCTTTCTTCTTTCAGCCATCCGGATCGAGCAAATCTTCAGGCAAAAGGACGAAACGAGGCCCGAACAAAAAGTTGAAGGAGGGCGTAAAGTACAATATCGAGGCAATCAGACCTAATGGCGAACCATTAGCGCCTAAGAAGATTGCGGACAAGTTCGTTCGTCAGTGCGGAGTTATTGTGAAGGACCAACTCCCGATCTCCCTTCAAGAATGGAGAAAGCCAGCAAATCCACGTCCAGATGTTACTTTTGTCGACGAGAAGCAAAAAAATCTGCTTTGGGATACTCTCATGGAACATTTCACCTTACCAGATAATTTCACAGAAGCAGACGTGCGGAAAGTCAAGGACGCTGCTTTTAGGAAGATGGCGGTTGCATTCAAGAACCACAAGAGAATGACGTGGGAGAAGTACGTCAAGGGAGGAAGGAAGACTCCAGTATTCGAGGGGATACTAGAGAATCAAAGTGCTCATTGGGACGATTTCGTGAAATTCAAGGATTCAGAATTAGCTAAGGAACGGTCGAGAATAAACAAGGCCAATGCCGAAAAAAAGGATAAGTTC
Organism: Triticum urartu; assembly: GCF_003073215.2. Lineage (NCBI taxonomy): Eukaryota > Viridiplantae > Streptophyta > Magnoliopsida > Poales > Poaceae > Triticum > Triticum urartu. Next base: position 12,771,112 of record NC_053027.1, on the reverse strand, counting down.
CATAAGCTGGGGCCAGGTGGCTACGCGGTGGCAATGCCTAAGTGGGATAAGTCTGAGAAAGAGATGGAGGATGCAGGTGTCACTCCGGTTAGTAAGAGCTGGCCCCCCAGGTGCAGGACTTGGTTCTATGCGCATGGGGGGGAGTTGGACCCGAAGACAGGCAATGTTTCGACGAAGGCATGTCTGAACGGAGCCGATGATGCGCTACTTGTTGCAATAGAAGAGGCTCGATCGGGGGTGTTCCAGCCCAACAGAGAGAACGACGAGCTTACGCGTGCCCTGGGAAATCCTGAATACCCGGGAAGAACATGAGGCAAGGGCGCTATTCCGTGGTATGAGGGGTTTTTGGACTGGAACGCCGACTACAGAACCCGTGCGAGAAAGAAGATTGCGGAGGAGAAGAAGAGGAAGATGGAGGAGGAGCAAAGGAAGCTCGACTATGAACGCCTTCAAGGCCTAGAAGCAAGTCAAGCGGAATTGGCAGCTAAATTCCAGCGGCAGCAGGAGCAGATCGACTCACTTAGCCAGCAAAGGGGGTCTCAGCAGCTGCAGCAGCTAGCGGATGATCCAGCATTGGATACCACCGCCCCATCCATGCCGAGAAGCAGCGTGGGTTCCGCCCCGGGCGACGCAGTAGTGCTGGATAGATACCCCGTGGATGACATCACGGAGAACACTAACTGCGAGCTACACTTCAAAATGAAGAACATATCCATGAAGGTGGCGGACGCCGTTGCTTTTTCAAATTCCCCCGAGGCAACCTTCCATTGCAACCCGATTCCAGCGGGCTATGCTCGTGTCTTGGTTGATGAGGTGGTGGACCAATATTCGGGGCTAGAGCTTGACATTCCCGGAGGTGATGAGGAGCACACACTCGGAGATGCCAAACATCGTATCATCCTATGGAGAAAGGATTGCATCATTTTTCGAAGGCCACCGACACCGCGTCACCCGACTCCTCGTCGAAGTCCGCCACCGAGTCAGCAGACTCCCGCTCCTCCAAGTCCACCAACGCGTGAGGCCACTCCTCCTCCTCCAAGTCCGGCAAAGTGTCAAGCCACTCCTCCTCCAAGTCCGGCACAGCTTCAGGCCACTCCTCCTCGTCCAACTCAGCCCCGTCAGCCGTCTCCGCCGCCTCAGCAATCGCAGAAGAGACACCCCGCAGCTATGGTGCGTAGCGGTACCAGTCGAGGTCATAGTACAGGAAGTACAGGCGGAGGCAAGCGATATAAATATGGTCCAAACCTCACTACTCCTCTTCCTGTGAGGGCTTACGACAGGACCGAGGAGCAAACCAATGCCATAGTGCGGGCAGAAGTCGACGCCCATTTTGGACCGAAACCGCCACCGCCGCCAAGGGAGAAAGTGCCTGTGGAAGTAGTTGACCACTTCATTCGTATGGCTCAACCACCAGCTCCTAAGCCTGTTGACACAGACTATGAGCGCCACATTAGGAAGTTACATCGACAACGTCTACAGAAGGAGGCGAGCTCGAGCTCGAGCAAACAACAAGCAGCTGTCGAAAAATGCGGGAAAACCATTGCCCAGCTGGGAGAACAGGCGGCGTAATCGACCCCCCCGCTTGTTGTGCCGACAACACGTGACAGTACGCGCGCCCAATATTATTGTGGCCAAACAGTTTACGTTCCCGAGGTGGACGATGTGGTAATAACCCAGGAGCATATAATGCAGGCTGAAGAACTCCTCGAGATCGAGGACATGCCTGTGATTACAGAGAAGGAAATAAAACGGAAATATGTCCGGGGCCAACCTTTGGTCAAGCCAGAAGATGTCAAGAAGCTCCCAACGAGAATGTATGAATTGCATCAATGGTACATGGACATTACCAAGAGATCCGATCGAGAATCCCTCATGGTGTATGTCAAGAAGGATCATTACTACCATGAGAAAGCTATGGCCATTGAGTATTCTGAACTGTTTCAGTTATACAATCAAGACGCACTCGACAAATCTATCGTCAGTTGCTATTGTCTATAAGTGATTTCTTTCTGTAATTAATTTAAGTCTCAAGCTAGCTGTAGTGATCCTTTTGATCAATCATTACCTGTAATTATCCTCACTATATATTCTTTTCTGTGGTATTATGAAGGATGAAGATGTATGAAATGAGAAAAGGTGGACGCTATGGCATTGGGTTCATTGACCCAAACACCGTTAATCAATACACATGGAAAATGAGCAAGTATTATGAAAAGCAGGTAGAGGACAGCATGCTAGAGTTCTTGAAGGGCCTCAAATACAATGAAGATATACTACTTCCTTACAACTTCGAGTGAGTCACACTTTCTTGTACTACAAATTCTCTGTTTTTGCCTACTAGCTAGCTACATGTTTTTGCTTACATATGCCCGCTTAATTAAGACATGCAAACGTGTGTGCATGTAGATTTCACTGGATCTTGTGTATCATTAAAGTTGACGCCGGAACAGTTGAAATACTGGACTCGCTACTCAAAGCAAATAGTGACTACAACATCTTGTATGGGATAGTCAACAGGTAATTTCAATCATTATTAACTATATATCTCGGCCTATTTAGTTCGTCATTTCATGATATGAACTATTTAATAACCCCTTTATTCATTTTCTTTGTCGGCGGGCAGGGCTTGGGCAAGGTTCATCAGCGTCACGGAAGGAGAATGGAAACCACAGCTGAAATGGTTTCGATCCAAGGTAAGTAATTAAGTAGTACTAGCTAGCTAGCTAGCTGCCATCTCTTTAATTATCATGCTTGATTAATTATTATCTGATCAAATTAAATTCCATTCTCGTAATAAAGGCCCTGAAGCAGGCGCAGGGGACTAATCTGTGTGCATACTGCGTTTGCGAGAACATTCGCATGATGGCGTCCGAAAGGAGCAGATCTCAAAGACAGGAATGGGTACGCTTGTCAGAACACTATTCACAATTTTTACACCATTATCGATATCTAGTCACACAACTAATACACATGCATATTGATCTCCTTCTTAACAGTTCAAAGAGGTGCGGGACAAGCTCCTAGAAACGGAGCGCGTAGAAGCACTTCAAGAGGAAATAGCGGGATTTTTGCTCGACCGGGTCATAAATCCAAAGGGAGAATACTATTACCCGCTACCGCCCCCATCGAACATGTCATGAACCACTTCCAATTGTCATCGTGCTCCGAAGGCACCAATTAGGCTAATGCCACTGGCTCCGAAGGCAACATGCATATGTAGGAGAAATTGTATATAGCTATACATGTGTGTATGTGTAAATTAATATGGTGGTTTGTGAGACATTGATGATATATATATATGATTGGTTCTACTAGAAATTCTATTTATATATATATATATGCATAACGTGTACAATGTGTAGTACCGTAAAATACCAGCAAACAAAAAAGAATTAAAATGGAAAACACAAAATTAAATGAAAAAGAAATCATAAAACCGAAAATCCCCCAAACATTTTAGTACCAGTTGGTGTTACCAACCGGTACTAAAGGGCTCCCGGCCCCCGGAGCTGGCTCGTGCCACGTGGTTGCCCTTTAGCACCGGTTCGTGCTGAACCGGTACTAAAGGGGGGGGGCCTTTAGTGCCGAAATGTTAGTGCCGGTTCCGAAACCGGCACTAAAGGGCCTTACGAACCGGTGCTAATGGACCGTTTTCTACTAGTGCTAGCTGATTGATGCATTCATTGTTTTGGTATGTACACATATTAATTAAGTCTTTGTTCTTTTTTCTAGCCCTCTGGATCGAGCACAACTTCGGTAAAGAGACGAGGCCCGAAGAAAAAGTTGAGCTCGGATGAAAAGTTTGAGATCATAGCAATCGCGCCCGACGGCCAACCTATTGAACCCCTCCGGACAAAGAGCGCATTTGTTGCTCAGTGCGGGGTTCTGGTTAGGGACAAGATCCCGATAAGCATCCAGCAATGGTTTAAGCCGGCTACAGAAGACCCTGAGGTGTCTTATGTCAATGATATGTAGAAAAATGATCTTTGGACTGAGCTGAAGTCAAATTTCACCCTACCGCCTGAGGATAATCCAGAGAACCCAGTTAAAGAGAAATTAATCAAGTCTTTTGCTCTGAAGAGGATGGCAGAACTATTCAGGAGGTGGAAGAAAGAGCTGAATAAGTTTGTCGAAAATAATGAGACACCAGAATTCAAGGGCAGATATGAGAAGATCAGAGATCACTGGCCCGCATTTGTGGCCCACAAGACATCGGAAAAGAGTCAGAAGATGTCGGCGACAAACAAGCAAAATGGTGCGAAGAAGAAGCTTCACCATCGCACGGGGTCAGGTGGCTACCTCGTAGCCCGGCCTAAGTGGTCCAAGACTGAGAATGATCTGGTTCATAAAGGGATCGAACCAGAGACAATTAACTGGCCAGACCGTTGCCGGACTTGGTTCTTCAGGGCTGGCGGAACCTTGGACCCTGTAACAGGGAAGTGCATTTGGACGAACGATCAAATGGACATACCAGTCAGTAAGCTTAAGCAGTATATCGAAGCAGCGCAGGAAGGGACGTTCTTTCCAGACAGAGAGAACGACAAGCTCACAATGGCCCTCGGGAATCCTGAGCACCCTGGACGGACACGAGGCACGCCAGGCTCCATTCCGTGGAAAGTTGGGTTTCCGGACGCAGGCGGTTACAAATCCCATGAGAGGAGGAAAAAAGTACAGCAGACCCAAATGCAGGCGCTGCAAGCAAGGGTAGACACGATAGAGGAACGAGAAGCAAATCGCAGCAAACGTACTGCCGAAGCCTCCCCCGAAACTACCCCGCCATCTCAGCGCAGAAGCAGCGTGGCTTCCACCGAGCTGCTTCAGCCGGAGCATGCTTGACGGCTCCTGCCAGCTATCCCGTGGATGCTATAACGGAGTCTCAAAATTGCCACCTTATGATGCAATGGATGAATTTGAAGGTCAAGGCGGTTGTTGGCTCTGTTTATCCTACTGAAACCGGCGCAACTTTTCACTGCCAGCCGATTCCAGAAGGATATGCTAGGGTGATGGTAGATGAGATAACGGAGGGATTTGAGGACCTCCAGCTTGACCACCCTACCGGTGAAGGGGAGACTCGGCTGGGGTCTGCTCTGAAGACTCCATGCCTATGGCGGAAGGAGCTCATCAACCTTCCGAACTGGACGCCTCCACCTCCTCCGGCAAGTCAGGGCACTCCGCCTCCACCGCCTCCTCCTCCGGCGAGTGACGATCAGGGCCCTCGGCTGGCTCCTTCTCCGGCGCGTGGCGGCACTCCGCCTCCTTCTCCGCCTGCGCCGACGCACCCGAGCAGCCAGCCTCCTCCTTCTCCGCCTCATCAGCAAGGGCGGAAGAGACCTGCCGCTGCTCCAGCTGCTCCGGCGCGTCGTAGTCCTTCTCCTCTGCCTCTTAAGCAAGTAAAGAAGACAACCGCTCCGTCTGCTCGGTCGGCGTCTAGCAGTACAACCAGAGGCGGGAGGACATGCAGATTCGGTCCTTCTCTGAAGACTCCAGAGAAGTTACCATATGAGAGGACCCTGGAGGAGAACGCCGAGATCGCGCGAGAAGAAGTGGGGAACTTCTTTGAAGGGGTGAAAGCAAAGAAACATCCACCTCCGGAGGAGAAGGTAGATCGGGTGAAAGTGAGGCGCACTCTGGCTGCCCTAACAAAACCACCGAAGTCTGATCCGCCGAAAGGAAACTATGACCGCATTATTGGAAAGGAATTTGCCGAAGCGGAGCGGTCGGGAAGTACTGTCAGTGATCAAAGGCTGAAAGAACGACGAGCTGGGAAACAAATTGCCCAGCTCGGCGAACAAGCGAAGCAATCGTTCCCCCCGCTCAAGGTGCCTAGCCACAACATCGCTAATGATCCGAGGATGGTGCCCGGTTATAGCAATCTTGCAGATTACCTGCCCGACGAAGTACATTATGAACCCATGGACATGCAGATACAAAGATACGAGTACGGGAAGCCTCTCGTCAAAGATGAAAGATCTCTATCAACGATGATGCGAAGATTGCATGATTGGTACTTGAAAATCTGCAGAGACTCTGGGGGGAGGAGTACTTTGTATGTGAAAGTTAAAAAGGAGCATGACCTCGTTGGAATTGATCTGTTGTCTGTTCCATTTGAGGAGTTCTATCAGTTTTTCAATCAATTGGCCCTCGATAAAACAACGGTCGCCTGCTACTGTCTGTAAGTAGTACTACTTCTGTCATTAAGTTTCTCTATATAGCTTAGCTCTTTCATTGCATGTATTTATAATCATCCTCACTATATTATGCAGATTGAAGATCGCCGAATTGAAGAAAAGACAAGTCGGTGATATTGGGTTCATTAACACATATCTCATAGATGCAACTCAGGTTAAACTTCATGCCGCAGCTACCGAGGCCAACTTGCTACGATCGTTCGTAATAAATCAAAACAAAGATATAATACTCTTTCCTTACAACTTCAGGTGAGTGTTACTGTCTTGTGTGTATTCGGTTTCCCTTATATATTAGTCAAGGTTATAGTAATGTAATTCATGAGTTATGCATGCGTGTGCAGTTTCCACTATATTCTCCTAGAGATTAAGCTTGAGCAGGGACTAGTAACCGTCTTAGACTCAAAACGAAAAGATCCCCAGGACTATGCAGACATGACTCAAATACTCCAGAAGTAAGTTAAATCGATCATTATCCACCATATCAGCAACTTTGTTCATTTCCTGATATCAAGTAATTGTTTTCTTTGTCCGGCAGGGTTTGGAGAAAATTCACCAAAACAGTTCCGGGACTGCCGAAGGAGCTGGAATTTAGACACCCGAAAGTAAGTACTATAGCAGCATGTTCCGCGCATCTCCTAGTGATTCAAGCGCTAGTTTCATCAGTACCATTTAGCATTCTTGCTTATCAGTTTGATTGACCTCTATTTCTTGTAAAGTGGTTGTGGCAGGAACAAGGGAATGATTTCTATGGATACTACATCTGCGAGTCCATCCGCCACACGACCTGTGAGCGGGGCGGGTACTCTAACGAACAATATGAAGTACGTAAATAACAACATTCACAATTTTATTTTATTACCATCATTTGTGTTGAGTTTCATTCATTCATATATATATGTATTGACCCCCTTCTTCAAATTAGATGTTTCGGAAGCGGGATGAACTCCTAGCACCAGCTCGCATGCGAGCAATTCAAGAGGAATTGGCGGCATTCTTTCTTGACCACGTGATCCCTAAAGACGGAGAATTCTATGTGGACCCTGAGTCCATATGATTATATTTGTAAGAGATAATTATTGTATATATGTAGCCGGTAGTGTCAGATAGATATACGAGAACTTGTTGTTCGACAAATCTCTCGGAGAAGGAGAGGTGGTCGATATCACTTCTCTCTGTATGCATATATGTTCATGATGATCTTCGGTTTCCTTCGTTTGCTTACTATCTAGCCAGCGTGTCTAGTCCTCTCTATACGTATGTATAGTACGTAGAGTCGACCAAGCACAGACATAAGAGAGGACACATCTCTCTATTAATTATAGCTAGCTAACACAATATATGAAACACCTAAATTAACCCCCCAAAACCCCCAACCCCCCCCCTTTCAAAAAAAAAACCCCAGCCACAGAAATGCTGACGCGTGGATGCCTATTGGTCCCGGTTGGTGCCACCAACCGGGTCCAAAGGGTCTCCTGACTGGGCTCTTCGCACTGCCCACGTGGAGGCCCATCAGTCCCGGTTCTGGATTGAACCGGGACTAAAGGGTCGAGGCATTAGTACCGACACTTTAGTCCCGGTTCAGGAACCAGGACTAAAGGCCCTTACGAACCGGGACTATAGGCCCTTTTTCTACCAGTGACAGTTATAAATATGCAAATGCATGCATATTTATAGAATTAACCCTTTTGTATAGGAGACGCATAGTGGTCATGCATACTGATGATTGAAGACACCTATAGCTAGCAAGTTTCATCGGCACGAAGACCGGAACAGAGCAAATGAAGGGGGAGGAGGAGATGTCATTTGTGGTCACCCACGAACGCAGGGGTGGAGCTCGCCGAACACTAGACCCTCGCAACGACGAAAAAACTACACATTTAAATTGCAAGATGAGTAACATAGCAATATTGTTTTTCCGTCAACCTAACTAAATATTTACAATAGGATGAGCGGGTTAGGGGGTTCCTCGGCGTCGATGGAACCCTAAATAGCAAGTATTATCAGTGCGAGATACATGTGGCGCTCGGTGTTGAACACTAGATCCACATCCCACAAGTGACGCCAGCGCCCGGCGTCCCGCGCGCAGCAGTAGTTCTGGGGGGCGATGACGGACGAACACCTTGGCGAATTTGTCTGGCAGCCTCTGCGATGAGGATTAAAGCCAAGTTTTGAAACTTCAAACAACCAAACCGACTTGAGTCAGTTTGGGTGTTTCAAGTTTCAACACTTGGCTTTTAATCGTCATCGTAGAGGCTGCAAGACAAATTTGCATAGGTGTTCGATCGCCATCGATCCCTTGAACTGTTGCTGTGGGACACCGGACACCGACATCACTTGTGGGACGTGGATGTAGTGTTCAGAGGTGGTTTACCACTTAACCAAAGCACTTTTAACCAATCTACCACCTCAGATGCAACCGCCCCAGGCAGAACTCCACCCCAGACATCGTTTGTCTTAGCTCGTGGCACTGTGTGCACCAGTGCACGCGGTGACCACCGCTTTGGTGTGCAATCGCCGCGCCCAGAATGGCTTCTTGCTCGGGCCCCTTCTCTGCTCGGCGTCTCAGCGAGCACGGGCATGTCCAGCAGCTAGCCCACGTTGTCGCCGTTCTCCTAGAGCCCTTCCCCCCCTCCGTCAGCCCCTCCGTCAGCTCTCGTCGCCGCGCGCCCACGGGAAGCCTGTAGCCGACCGGGCATTTATGGCGCCGTGGCCGTTTCCCCTATTGTCTCTGAGCTCTGCTCGTCCCTGTGCACCTCTGTAGCACATCATCTTCTCCCTCGTCGTGATCCAGCGCCCTCCCGTGATCGCTGCTGTCGCCAGAGCCATGGCCGAGCGTGAGCGGCGGCACCCGAGCCCGTGCCCCTCGCCCCGCCTATTTAAGCCCTCCCCCGAGCCCTTCGAGCATTCCAGTAGCCCTCCCTCACTCCCAGTAGCGCCCCCGTCCACTCAAACAAGCACGAGGATGCCTCGAGCCCTCCACTGGCCGCCATGGCCGCCGCGGTGCTCCGCTTAAATCCGGTCGACCTGAGCCTCCCCTCCACCTCTACTCCTCACTAGTAGGCCACCCAAACCCCGGAGACCCTTCCCCAACCCTCCATTTGTCGTTGGAGTGCCCGTGGCCGTGTGCCCAAGTTCGTCCGAAGGCACCGTCCATCGTCCTCGAAGCTGCCCTTGCCTCGATGCTCCTTGGTGGCCGTGCCCTACGCCATCCGATGCGCCGCTTCTTCCCGAGCACGCCGGTGTGCCGAGCTCCGCGGGAGATGGCCGGAGTCGCCGGGACTCGCCGTCGAGGCGGCCGGCCTCGCCTCTGCCTCTCTCGAGCGCGGGAGGAGGAAGAAGGAGCCAGGCGGAGGGAGATGGATAAGGCGGAGACACCTCTCCGGCCAATAACCAATAGCGGGATCTGGATACCCATATTGGCTCACACATGTTCCACGATGATCTCATCGGATGAACCACAATGTCGGGGATTCAATCAATCCCGTATACAATTCCCTTTGTCTATCGGTATGTTACTTGCCCGAGATTCGATCGTCGTATCCCTATACCTTATTCAATCTCGTTACTGGCAAGTCTCTTTACTCGTTCCGTAACGCATGATCCCATGACTAACTCCTTAGTCACACTGTGACAGCCTGATTTTTGGCCCTTTCTTTTTCTTTTGTTTTTCTGAGGTTTTTGCTTGAGTTTTCTTTTTTCATGGCTTTGTGGTCTGGAAAGTGAAGAAGATGAACTCTTCTTTGTTTCCAGAGTGGCTTGTCATACCCAAATCCTTCCCTAGACCCTGTCATTTTCATCCTAGCCCAAATCCCAATATTCTTTTCCTTGGGAAGATTCCTTTTCTATTAAAGGAATAACCCAATTTGCCCTAGGTTGTGAAGCAACCTTTATTTACATCACTCCTAAAATTCCCAAATAATTCTCATAAATTGTTTGGGTTATATATTTCTCAAATATGGAAAAATATTTCATTTTCCATGTCCTCATCATGCTCAATTAATTCATTTCCTATTCTGTCCTGAATGGCAGAATGTGAAGCAAATGCTATTTTCCTATTCCCAATTGACCTCAAACTCCTTGGGAACCTTTTCCTGTCCATATCATTGCCACATGCCAAAGTGCAACCTCAATTGCCTAGTAAATATTCCTGAGCAATTTTTCAAATTTCCTGTCAGTGGGAAGTGGTTGTGAAGGAAGTACAATCTAGGCATATCCAAATGAGTTTCCATTTTTCATGATCCCTCATATCATCATATGATAGCCCTCCACCAAAGTAGAGCTCATGTCATGCCTCCATGTGAGCTCAACTTCAATTCTTTGATTCTGTCCAAAATTTCAGTTTGTGAAGCAAGTATATTTTATCTTGCTCCATTATGACTGACAATTTGTCTAGGTCTTCTATCATCCATATAACCTACCTCCACCAATTTTGGGCATGTTTCATCTAGCCATTTTTCCTCTAGAATTTTTGCTAGTTTCTGGTCAGTGGAAATGTTTGTGAAGGAAGTACCATTTTGGTTTATCCAATTGGTATTAAACCTTTTGCAGAATCTTCATATGGCCAAATAAGCCTGCCTTGCCAAAGTTCATCTCAAGTGGCTTCTCCATTTGAGAGCATCATCATGATCTTCATTCTGGACCAGATTACTTAGTTGTAAAGCAACTATATTAATTAGTGGTCCAATTCTTCTCAGAATTACCAGCATGTAAGTCCTTCTTTACCTCACCCTTCCAGACAACTCCATTAACCTCAATCAAGTCTCTGTGGATCAGCAGTGCTCGATCAAGTTTACTGCAGTAAACTTCAGAGGTAGTTTACCACTTAATCAGAGCACTTTTAACTAATCTACCACCTAAGATGCAACCTATCCAGGAAGAGCTCCACCCCAGACATCGTTAGGCTTAGCTCGTGCACCGTGTGCACTAGTGCACGCGGTGACCACCGCTTTGGCGTGCCATGGCCGCGTCCAGAATGGTTTCTTGCTCGGGCCCCTTCTCTGCTCGGCGTCTCAGCGAGCACGGGCATATCTAGCAGCTAGCCCGCGTCGTTGCCGTTCTCCTGGAGCCCTTGCCCCCCTCCGTCAGCCCCTCCGTCAGCTCTCGTCGCCGCGCGCCCACGGAAAGCCTGTAGCCGACCGGGCATTTATGGCGCTATGGCCGTTTCCCCTCTTGTCTCCGAGCACTGCTCGTCCCTGTGCACCTCTGTAGCACGTCCTCTTCTCCCTCGTCGTGATCCAGCACCCTCCCGTGATCGCTGCCATCGCTAGAGCCTTGGCCGAGCGCAAGCGGCGGCACCCGAGCCCGTGCCCCTCGCCCCGCCTATTTAAGCCCTCCCCCGAGCCCTCAGAGCATTCCAGCAGCCCTCACTCACTCCCAGTAGCGCCCCCGTCCACTCAAACAAGCTCGAGGATGCCTCGAGCCCTCCACTGGCCGCCATGGCCACCGCGGTGCTCCGCTTAAATCCGGCCGACCCGAGCCTCCCCTCCACCTCTACTCCTCACTAGTAGGCCACCCAGACCCCGGAGACCCTTCCCCAACCCTCCATTTGTCGCCGGAGTGCCCGTGGCCGTGTGCCCAGGTTCGTCCGAAGCCACCGTCCGCCGTCCTCGAAGCTACCCTCGCCTCGGTGCTCCTCGGTGTCCGTGCCCTACTCCATCCGATGCGCCGGTTCTTCCCGAGCACGCCGGTGTGCCGAGCTCCGCGGGAGATGGCCGGAGTCGCCGGGACACGCCGTCGAGGTGTCCGGCCTCGCCTCTGCCTCTCTCGAGCGCGGGAGGAGGAAGAAGGAGCCAGGCGGAGGGAGATGGATAAGGCGGACCCGCTCGTCAGCCGCTCAGCACCCCGGGCCCCCACTGCCATGCGGGATAAGTGGAAGCGTACATCTCAGAAATACGTTTTCGATTTCGGAAAGCGAATTTCTCTCCTTCTTCGGTCCAGAATGCGATTTTCTCTACAGAAAGCGTATTTCAGAGAAAGGCGCCTTCTGTTTTTCTGTCCAGGCCCTGTTTGAAAATATTTTCATTACAGAAAGGTCCCTGGCAGAAAACACTTCATATCTTTTTAACCACAACTTCAAATGAGGTGATTCCAAAGCCCACGTCTTCGTTTCATCGAGCCCGTTCTGTTGGTTTCATTTTCACTATGGTTTGACACTATGAAAATGATCTTTTTGCCCTTGCACGTAAACAGCCCCTCCGAGAGAGAACTGTTTCCGGCAAATCTTTCCGCGGCTTCACCGCACTTATCCCCGGTGCCTTCTTCACCCCCAGGAAAGCCACAATACCCACTTGCATGATAGTCATGCAGTAGCCATGGTTTTCAACTTGAATATTTATTAAATGATTGCTTGTTTAAAATATGGTTATCGTTGTTTCGGTAATGCTTCTGGGCTAGTGATTACTTGTTTGCTATGTTGTTATGCACCTGGTTATCATGCCCTGCTAGTTGCTAGTATTACTTTCATATTGCCATGCTTGACAGTAGTACATGTTGGGTTGGTCATGTTCTTCGGTGCATGACAAACGTCGGTTACCGAGTACTGTTAATATGAGTCGTTCCTTTGCTATTAGTTGGTTAAGTGTTACTCGGTAATGTTATTGATGATTTCTTGCATGTTATTTATGGTTGATGATAATAGTCATGTTATGCTATGAGTAGTGTTGCACTTATAATATTTATGCTCGTCATTATGCCATGTTCCGTTGGGGATTATTCATAGTTGATATGGTGGATAGTTATGTTGCATCCCGTGGTTATGTTGATATCATGTTCATGCATTGTAATTGCATCATGTTATTTTATCATGGCTCAGCATATTTGCATTCAAGTTTAACCGGAATAAATTGAACTTGAACAACTGTTGGCTGAGTCATGGTGCCACCATATCGAAAATGACCAGTGCAACCACGCTTACCCTATGGGGGGGGTCCTAACTGGGTCTATTGTCATGCCTCTCACCAGTGCCTCCCGCGAGGGAAGGTTATGCGCGGGCGCTACCCTGATCGGGTAGGACGGCATAAGCCTTGTGTGCCCGTGTTTGGTTTTGAGCTCATGTCCTCGTTTGGGACCGTTTTTGCCACAATGGTGGCTGTTGGTGCCTTTGGTAGGCACGGGGCCACCCAGGACTTAGCCCAAAAGGGAGTTGGTCGGAGTGGCCAGGGAGTGTCATGGCAGTAGATCAGTTTTGTCGGAACGCTTTGGTCCGCACGTACGGGAGTGCGAGGCCATGGTTCCATGGTGTGGGTACAGTGTGCTAACCTCTGTAGAGTGTATATTAAATCTATCGATAGCCACGCCCGTGGATAAGGGCCCAGTTCATAGTTGGTCCCACCGTGAGTCAACAGTATTAATAATAACTTGATTAATAACAACCCCGGTTCGATGATGAGATAAGTTGGTTGTGATCGCCGGAATGATCACCGTTTGAGACCAAGTGTTGGTCATGGTTGTGATCGCCGGAATGATCACCGTTTGAGACCAAGTGTTGGTCATGGTTGTGATCGCCGGAATGATCACCGTGGTATCGAGGATACCGAGTTATTGGATATTCGTGATGTTGTGCGAGAATCATGGGTAAAGATCAAACTCCTTGTGGTCATTTAATGATTACTACGGTATTGTTTATACCAAGCATGATTTGATCCTGAGATGATCGTGTGATGTCCGAGGTTGGTAAGTGCTGCATGTGATGGTTACGAGATAACCCGAGCAGAGTAATTGGTGCACGTAGTGTTATCATGTTGCATGCAAGTATCATCAGATTCATATGTTCATGCCATGCTCATATTGTTCTAGCTGTATCATGTTCATGTTGCCTTTGGATTCTTAGTGGCTATTATGATTATTTTCATGATGGTAGCTGGTATTATTTTGGGAGTATTACTTTGGATGTCATGTTGTTCATGCCATGTTATTCTGATGATCTCAAATTAATCCCTGATTAACTTGAAATTGCCATGCTGTTGTTTGTCTTGAATGCTTCTGGTTATTGTGAGCTTGCAAGTACATTCAATGTACTGACCTGGCGTGTCATGCCAGCTTGCAGGTCGTGCCTGGATTGCTTGCTTGTTTGGTGTTGTTCCTGTGTTCGCGAGCTAGGATAAGCGTTCCAGCCAGAGTCCCTGCGGAGTGGAGTTCACCACCGTTATCGTTGTTCCGCTGCTAGAGTTATTCCACTGCTTCGAGTTGTTCTACTACTTGCATAGAGCAACAGAGGATGGCGTAGTGTCGTCGTGCCAATGTTATTCATTGTAATATTGGAAACCTTGTATTCATATTCGTGTAATAATAGAAAGCTGGTTTGTTCTATGCTAAGCAGTTCCGTATTCCAGAGGACTTCTCAATCTCTGGGCTGGAATACGGGGCGTTCCGGTTTTCTCAGAGCCGGGGTGCCACACACACTGAGCTCATTATGATGATGCATTACCGAGTGGGCCCAGAGATACCCCTCCGTCATACGGAGTGACAAATCCCAGTCTCGATTCATGCCAACTCAATAGATACTTTCGAAGATACCTGTAGTGCACCTTTATAGCCACCCAGTTACATTGTGACGTTTGGTACACCCAAAGCATTCCTACGGTATCCGAGAGTTGCACAATCTCATGGTCTAAGGAAACGATACTTGACATTAGAAAAGCTCTTAGCAGACGAACTACACGATCTTGTGCTATGCTTAGGATTGGGTCTTGTCCATCACATCATTCTCCTAATGATGTGATCCCGTTATCAATGACATCCAATGTCCATGGTCAGGAAACCATAACCATCTATTGATCAACGAGCTAGTCAACTAGAGGCTTACTAGGGACATGTTGTGGTCTATGTATTCACACATGTATTACGGTTTCCAGTTAATACAATTATAGCATGAACAATAGACAATTATCATGAACAAGGAAATACAATAATAACCATTTTATTATTGCCTCTAGGGCATATTTCCAATAGTTAGGTCGTTCTCGTTAGTCCGCCACCCACCCTCTTTGCCGTCAGCTAGCAGACGGCAAAGAGCAGGCTAACGGCTAACACCCTCTTTGTCGTCCGCTCTATCTTTGCCCTCAGCTTTCTGTAAGCTGATGGCAAAGACCTTCTTTGTCGTTAGCTAGCAGACGGCAAAGAGCTGGTTGACGGAAAAGATCCTGATTCCAGTAGTGAGCTAAGCGTTCTTGAGGACACACGGGAATTTCATCTAGTCACTTTCATCATGTTTGTTTGATTCGCGTTCGCCACTTTGACAATTTGATATGTGGGTGGACCGGTGCATGGGTGTCATTCTTGAAGGAAATATGCCCTAGAGGCAATAATAAAGTTATTATTTATTTCCTTATATCATGATAAATGTTTATTATTCATGCTAGAATTGTATTATGGAACGAGTAAAGAGACTTGCCGGTAACGAGATTGAACTAGGTATTGAGATACCGACGATCGAATCTCGGGCAAGTAACATACCGATGACAAAGGGAACAACATATGTTGTTATGCGGTGTGACCGATAAAAGATCTTCGTAGAATATGTAGGAGCCAATATGAGCATCCAGGTTCCGCTATTGGATATTGACCGGAGACATGTCTCGATCATGTCTACATTGTTCTCGAACCCGTAGGGTCCGCATGCTTAAGGTTTCGATGACAGTTATATTATGAGTTTATGCATTTTGATGTATCGAAGTTTGTTCGGAGTCCCGGATGTGATCACGGACATGACGAGGAGTCTCGAAATGGTCGAGACATAAAGATTGATATATTGGAAGCCTATATTTGGATATCGGAAGTGTTCCGGGTGAAATCGGGATTTTACCGGAGTACCGGGAGGTTACCGGAACCCCCCGAGAGATATATGGGCCTTAGTGGGCTTTAGTGGCAGAGAGGAGAGGTGGCCAGGGCTGGTCCGCGCGCCCCTCCCCCCCTAGTCTGAATAGGACAAGGAGAGGGGGGCGGCGCCCCCCCCCTTCCTTCTCTCTCTCCTCTTTCCCCCTCCCGAATCCTATTCCAACTAGGAAAGGGGGGAATCCTACTCCCAAGGGGAGTAGGACTCCTCCTGGCGCGCCCTCCTCCTGGCCGGCCGCACGCCCCCTTGATCCTTTATATACGGGGGCAGGGGCACCACTAGAGACACAAGTTGATCCACGTGATCATATTCTTAGCCGTGTGCGGTGCCCCCTTCCACCATAGTCCTCGATAATATTGTAGCGGTGCTTAGGCGAAGCCCTGCGACGGTAGTACATCAAGATCTTCACCATGCCGTCGTGCTGACGGAACTCTTCCCCGACACTTTGCTGGATCGGAGTCCGGGGATCGTCATCGAGCTGAACGTGTGCTAGAACTCGGAGGTGCCGTAGTTTCGGTGCTTGATCGGTCGGGCCGTGAAGACGTACGACTACATCAACCGCGTTGTGCTAACGCTTCCGCTGTCGGTCTACAAGGGTACGTAGATCACACTCTCCCCTCTCGTTGCTATGCATCACCATGATCTTGCGTGTGCGTAGGAATTTTTTTGAAATTACTACGTTCCCCAACAGTGGCATCCGAGCCTAGGTTTTATGTGTTGATGTTATATGCACGAGTAGAACACAAGTGAGTTGTGGGCGATATAAGTCATACTGCTTACCAGCATGTCATACTTTGGTTCGGCGGTATTGTTGGACGAAGCGGCCCGGACCGACATTACGCGTACGCTTACGCGAGACCGGTTCTCCCGACGTGCTTTGCACAAAGGTGGCTAGCGGGTGACAGTTTCTCCAACTTTAGTTGAACCGAGTGTGGCTACGCCCGGTCCTTGCGAAGGTTAAAACAGCACCAACTTGATAAACTATCGTTGTGGTTTCGATGCGTAGGTAAGATTGGTTCTTGCTTAAGCCCGTAGCAGCCACGTAAAACTTGCAACAACAAAGTAGAGGACGTCTAACTTGTTTTTGCAGGGCATGTTGTGATGTGATATGGTCAAGACATGATGCTAAATTTTATTGTATGAGATGATCATGTTTTGTAACCGAGTTATCGGCAACTGGCAGGAGCCATATGGTTGTCGCTTTATTGTATGCAATGCAATCGCGCTGTAATGCTTTACTTTATCACTAAGCGGTAGCGATAGTCGTGGAAGCATAAGATTGGCGAGACGACAATGATGCTACGATGGAGATCAAGGTGTCGCGCCGGTGACGATGGTGATCACGACGGTGCTTCGAAGATGGAGATCACAAGCACAAGATGATGATGGCCATATCATATCACTTATATTGATTGCATGTGATGTTTATCTTTTATGCATCTTATCTTGCTTTGGTTGACGGTAGCATTATAAGATGATCTCTCACTAATTATCAAGAAGTGTTCTCCCTGAGTATGCACCGTTGCGAAAGTTCTTCGTGCTGAGACACCACGTGATGATCGGGTGTGATAGGCTCTACGTTCAAATACAACGGGTGCAAAACAGTTGCACACGTGGAATACTCAGGTTATACTTGACGAGCCAAGCATATACAGATATGGCCTCGGAACACGGAGACCGAAAGGTCAAGCGTGAATCATATAGTAGATATGATCAACATAGTGATGTTCACCAATGAAACTACTCCATCTCACGTGATGATCGGACATGGTTTAGTTGATTTGGATCACGTAATCACTTAGAGGATTAGAGGGATGTCTATCTAAGTGGGAGTTCTTTAAGTAATATGATTAATTGAACCTAAATTTATCATGAACTTAGTACCTGATAGTATCTTGCTTATTAATGTTTGATTGTAGATAGATGGCCCGTGCTGTTGTTCCGTTGAATTTTGATGCATTCCTTGAGAAAGCAAAGTTGAAAGATGATGGTAGCAATTACACGGACTGGGTCCGTAACTTGAGGATTATCCTCATTGCTGCACAGAAGAATTACATCCTGGAAGCCCCGCTGGGTGCCAGGCCTGCTGCTGGAGCAACACCAGATGTTATGAACGTCTGGCAGAGCAAAGCTGATGACTACTCGATAGTTCAGTGTGCCATGCTTTACGGCTTAGAATCGGGACTTCAACGACGTTTTGAACGTCATGGAGCATATGAGATGTTCCAGGAGTTGAAGTTAATATTTCAAGCAAATGCCCGGATTGAGAGATATGAAGTCTCCAATAAGTTCTATAGCTGCAAGATGGAGGAGAACAGTTCTGTCAGTGAGCATATACTCAAAATGTCTGGGTATAATAATCACTTGATTTAATTGGGAGTTAATCTTCCAGATGATTGCGTCATTGACAGAATTCTCCAATCACTGCCACCAAGCTACAAGAGCTTCGTGATGAACTATAATATGCAAGGGATGAATAAGACTATTCCCGAGCTCTTCGCAATGCTGAAAGCTGCGGAGGTAGAAATCAAGAAGGAGCATCAAGTGTTGATGGTCAACAAGACCACTAGTTTAAAGAAAAAGGGCAAAGGGAAGAAGAAGGGGAACTTCAGAAGGAACAGCAAGCAAGTTGCTACTCAAGAGAAGAAACCCAAACCTGGACCCAAGCCTAAAACTGAGTGCTTCTACTGCAAGCAGACTGGTCACTGGAAGCGGAACTGCCCCAAGTATTTGGCGGATAAGAAGGATGGCAAGGTGAACAAAGGTATATGTGATATACATGTTATTGATGTGTACCTTACTAATGCTCGCAGTAGCACCTGGGTATTTGATACTGGTTCTGTTGCTAATATTTGCAACTTGAAACAGGGACTACGGATTATGCAAAGATTGGCTAAGGACGAGGTGACGATGCGCGTGGGAAATGGTTCCAAAGTCGATGTGATCGCAGTCGGCACGCTACCTCTACATCTAAATTCGGGATTAGTATTAGACCTAAATAATTGTTATTTGGTGCCAGCGTTAAGCATGAACATTATATCTGGATCTTGTTTGATGCGAGACGGTTATTCATTTAAATCAGAGAATAATGGTTGTTCTATTTACATGAGTAATATCTTTTATGGTCATGCACCCTTAAGGAGTGGTCTATTCTTATTAAATATCGATAGTAGTGACACACATATTCATAGTGTTGAAGCCAAAAGATGCAGAGTTGATAATGATAGTGCAACTTATTTGTGGCACTGCCGTTTGGGTCATATCGGTATAAAGCGCATGAAGAAACTCCATACTGATGGGCTTTTGGAGTCACTTGATTATGAATCACTTGGTACTTGCGAACCGTGCCTTATGGGTAAGATGACAAAAACATTGTTCTCCGGTACTATGGAGAGAGCAACATATTTGTTGGAAATCATACATACAGATGTATGTGGTCCGATGAATGTTGAGGCTCGTGGCGGATATCGTTATTTTCTCACCTTCACAGATGACTTAAGCAGATATGGGTATATCTACTTAATGAAACACAAGTCTGAAACGTTTGAAAAGTTCAAAGAATTTCAGAGTGAAGTTGAAAACATCGTAACAAGAAAATAAAATTCCTACGATCTGATAGTGGAGGAGAATATTTGAGTTACGAGTTTGGTGTACATTTGAAACAATGTGGAATAGTTTCGCAACTCACGCCACCTGGAACACCACAGCGTAATGGTGTGTCCGAACATCGTAATCGTACTTTACTAGATATGGTGCGACCTATGATGTCTCTTACTGATTTACCGCTATTGTTTTGGGGATATGCTCTAGAGACGGCCGCATTCACATTAAATAGGGCACCATCAAAATCCGTTGAGACGATGCCTTATGAACTGTGGTTTGGCAAGAAACCAAAGTTGTCATTTTTGAAAGTTTGGGGCTGCGATTCTTGTGTGAAAAAGCTTCAACCTGATAAGCTCGAACCCAAATCGGAGAAATGTGTCTTCATAGGATATCCAAAGGAAACTATTGGATACACCTTCTATCATAGATCCGAAGGCAAGACTTTTGTTGCTAAATTCGGAAACTTTCTGGAGAAGGAGTTTCTCTTGAAAGAAGTGAGTGGGAGGAAAGTAGAACTTGACGAGGTAACTGTACCTACTCCCTTATTGGAAAGTAGTACATCACAGAAACCTGTTTCTATCACACCTACACCAATTAGTGAGGAAGCTAATGATAATGATCATGAAACTTCAGAACAAGATACTACTGAACCTCGTAGATCAACCAGAGTGAGATCCGCGCCAGAGTGGTACGGTAATCCTGTTATGGAAGTCATGCTACTAGATCATGATGAACCTACGAACTATGAAGAAGCGATGGTGAGCCCAGATTCCGCAAAATGGCTTGAAGCCATGAAATCTGAGATGGGATCCATGTATGAGAACAAATATGGACTTTGGTTGACTTGCCCAATGATCGGCAAGCAATTGAGAATAAATGGATCTTCAAGAAGAAGACTGACGCTGACGGTAATATTACTGTCTACAAAGCTCGACTTGTCGCAAAAGGTTTTCGGCAAGTTCAAGGGATTGACTACGATGAGACCTTCTCACCCGTAGCGATGCTTAAGTCTGTCCGAATCATGTTAGCAATTGCCGCATTTTATGATTATGAAATTTGGCAGATGGATGTCAAAACTGCATTCCTGAACGGATTTCTGGAAGAAGAGTTGTATATGATGCAACCAGAAGGTTTTGTCGATCCAAAGGGAGCTAACAAAGTGTGCAAGCTCCAGCAATCCATTTATGGACTGGTGCAAGCCTCTCGGAGTTGGAATAAACGCTTTGATAGTGTGATCAAAGCATTTGGTTTTATACAGACTTTTGGAGAAGCCTGTATTTACAAGAAAGTGATTGGGAGCTCTGTAGCATTTCTGATATTATATGTGGATGACATATTACTAATTGGAAATGATATAGAATTTCTGGATAGCATAAAGGGATACTTGAATAAGAGTTTTTCAATGAAAGACCTCGGTGAAGCTGCTTACATATTAGGCATTAAGATCTATAGAGATAGATCAAGACGCTTAATTGGACTTTCACAAAGCACATACCTTGACAAAGTTTTGAAGAAGTTCAAAATGGATCAAGAAAAGAAAGGGTTCTTGCCTGTGTTACAAGGTGTGAAGTTGAGTAAGACTCAATGCCCGACCACTGCAGAAGATAGAGAGAAAATGAAAGATGTTCCCTATGCTTCAGCCATAGGCTCTATCATGTATGCAATGCTATGTACCAGACCTGATGTGTGCCTTGCTATAAGTCTAGCAGGGAGGTACCAAAGTATCCAGGAGTGGATCACTGGACAGCGGTCAAGAACATCCTGAAATACCTGAAAAGGACTAAGGATATGTTTCTCATTTATGGAGGTGACAAAGAGCTCATCGTAAATGGTTACGTTGATGCGAGCTTTGACACTGATCCGGACGATTCTAAATCGCAAACTGGATACGTGTTTACATTAAACGGTGGAGCTGTCAGTTGGTGCAGTTCTAAACAAAGCGTCGTGGCGGGATCTACGTGTGAAGTGGAATACATAGCTGCTTCGGAAGTAGCAAATGAAGGAGTATGGATGAAGGAGTTCATATCCGATCTAGGTGTCATACCTAGTGCATCGGGTCCAATGAAAATCTTTTGTGACAATACTGGTGCAATTGCCTTGGCAAAGGAATCCAGATTTCACAAGAGAACGAAGCACATCAAGAGACGCTTCAATTCCATCCGGACTCTAGTGCAAGTGGGAGACTGAAGGAAATATGCCCTAGAGGCAATAATAAAGTTATTATTTATTTCCTTATATCATGATAAATGTTTATTATTCATGCTAGAATTGTATTAACCGGAAACATAATACATGTGTGAATACATAGACAAACAGAGTGTCACTAGTATGCCTCTACTTGACTAGCTCGTTAATCAAAGATGGTTATGTTTCCTAACCATGGACAAAGAGTTGTTATTTGATTAACGGGATCACATTATTAGATGAATGATCTGATTGACATGCACTAGTAGAAAACGGGCCATTAGCACCGGTTTGTAAGGGCCTTTAGTGCCGGTTATGGAACCGGCACTAACGTTTCGGCACTAAAGGCCCCCCCTTTAGTACCGGTTCAGCACGAACCAGTGCTAAAGGGGAACCACGTGGCACGAGCCAGCTCCGGGGGCCGGGAGCCCTTTAGTACCGGTTGGTAACACCAACCGGTACTAAATGGTTGTGGGTTTTTGTTTTATTTTGTATTTTTCAATTAAATTTGTGTTATCAATTTAATTTAGGATTGTTTTACGTTATAATGAGTTGTAGTCGTCATCATCATCATCATCATCATCATCGCATATTAATAAATAAATAAACTCTAGCTAGCTAAAAATCATCATAGTCGTGTAATTACCACTATTTAATCATCATAGTCATTACCGCGCTAGCTATCTAATCATCATCAACGCTGGCTAGCTTAAAGAGGAAACATTCACTTTGTAACAGAAGCAAAGATATCATCAAGTTCAACATAATCGTCACCAAGATCGAAGTTCAGGACACGGACATGAGACAAGTACTAATTAAGAGCATGAACTAGTAGCTACTGATCCTGCTGCTCCCTCTCAGGTAGAATAGCATAGAACATGTATACCTCTCCTGATTCATCATACTGGAGCATGCAGATGAATCTGTCTCCTAATCTTGGGTTGCGCTTCACCTTACTGCCCCCTAGTACTTCTCTGCGATCGTTAACAATTTTGCTCCAATCTTTCACTATTAAGCATTCTTCGCTTTCAGAAATCCTGAATGCACTCATGTGCAATGTAGGAAATCTTGGTCGTAAGCTAACCATTGACATGCGACCTTTTGTCTCGATCCACTGAGGCACAACTGTCATCGGAAGTCCCTGTTGAACAACATCGTATAGTAATTAATATACTAAGCAATGAAAGTTTAGCTTCAAAAATAATGTATGCAAAAGATGCACTAATTAAGGACAAATATTTAAAATCTTACCATCTTTTTATTATAGATGTGACCGTAGTTCAATACGATCACCATTGGTCGCACGTTTTGAGTACTAACATTTCTAAGTTTAGGAAAAAAATTTGTCTTGACAGTATTAAGATCCTCAAGCCATGAAACATAATGACTTATCTCCTCGCAGTTTAGTTGAGCCCCGGGGCAGTAGTAGGTCTTGTCTACCAAGCGCCGGACATGTTTGCTTGAACCGAAATAAGCTGACAATACAAATTAGTTGTCAACTATTTTTGAATAAACTGTATGAAAGACATAAACATATGCATGCATGGTTGAGAAAAACTCACCAAATGGTAGAACTGGAGGCGTTTGCACATCGACCCAGATGTCTATATTACCTTCAATATCATCTTCCGGACGAATATCAAAGGTGATAACCATATCAGGCTCAAATGCATAAGCCTTGCATAGTGCTTGCCAAGTTTTGCATTCAAAATGGGTGTATGTGTCTCCATTATATAATTTGACGTTGAAAGTATACCCATGCTCCGTCTTCAAGTAAACTCTCTTTACCTCCATATCATCTATAGCACTAAAACCTATCTTATCCAAGACAAAAATTCTTGCATGGCAGGGGATGCGCTATAGTAGAATAGTGAAAATTTAAAATTATAAGTTGAAGCAAATGAAGCATAAGTTTTGCATTCAAATAATAATTGACAAAGTGACTTACTGTATCAACTTCGAATGTCTCATCCAGCTTGATGCTGAAGCGCCTACCATCAACAAGGAAATTTTGGTCGCACAGGCCGCGCTGGTCTTCACAGTGTTCGCACAAAATAAAATCTTTTTCGTCGTCAGATGACATTTCCTATGTTCATATAGGTGAAACATTAAACACCTATATCTAGCCAAATATATATTCATCTAACATTTGACATTAATATATCTAACTATATATTCAATTGACATTACTATATATTTAACTTTTCTATCTAATTCATCTAACATTCAACATTAATCTAACATTTATATAAACTCAAAATATATAAAAAATTAAATAAACAAAAAAACTCATTAACAAATAATATTGTAATTAGATCATCAAATCTCAGATACCTAAATTTTTCTTACTAAAAATAAACTAGTTATATTAATTATTGAACTAGTTCAAATCTCATATACCTAAATTTTTCTTACTAAAAATAAACTAGTTATATTAATTATTGAACTAGTTCAAATCTCATATACCTAAATTTTCTTACTAAAAATAAACTAGTTATATTAATTATTGAACTAGTTCAAATCTCATATACCTAAATTTTCTTACTAAAAATAAACTAGTTATATTAATTATTCAACTAGTTCTAATCTCTAGTTCGACAATTTTTCTATCTAGCTAATTCATCTAACATTCGACATTAATCTAACATTCGATCATCTAATTAACTTTTCTGGAAAACAGAAAATAAGAAGAAAAAAAATGTGTGTGTATGTGTGTGTATACGTATATGTGTGTACGTATGTGTGTATGTGTGTATGCGTGTGTGGTATATGCATGTGTGTGTGCATGCGCGCCGCCCCGTACGTACGAGCGGGGGCGCCGGCGTACGGGGCGGGGACGGCGGCGTACGGGGCGGGGGCGCCGGCGTTCGCGGCGGCGGCGGGGACGGACGGCGGCACGCGGTGTTCGGGGCGGACGGTGCGCGGCGCGGCGGCCGGGTACGCGCGAGGAGAGAGCGAGATACGTACGGACGGCGGCGCGGGACGGCGACAGGGCCGCGTCGCGGGACGACGACGGACGGCGGCGCGCGGCGTTCGGGGCGGCGGCGGGGACGACGATGACGACGGGCGACGGGCGGCGACGACGGGAGCGGCGCGCGAGAGGTTGACGAAAGAAGTGGGGAGATGTAACTGAAATTTCGTAAGTGCTGTATATATAGGGTGAGCCTTTAGTACCGGTTGGAGCCACCAACCGGTACTAAAGGCCTACTTTGGCCAGGCAAAGAGGCGGGAAGAGCAGGCCTTTAGTACCGGTTGGTGGTTCCAACCAGTACTAAAGGGGGGGCCTTTAGTACCGGTTGGAGCCACCAACCGGTACTAAAGGCCTTGCGCTGCCACCCCAAAGTTTAGTCCCACCTCGCCCGGCGAAGGGCAGCCGCACTGGTTTATAAACCCAACCGCGGTTACCTCTTCGAACTCCTCTATATAGCAGGCTTCTGGGCCTAATTAATTAGGGCACGCTGCCCTGTAGGTCTGCTGGCCCTACTGGGCCTGCATTTGCACACCCTAGGTCTGGTAGACCCACAGGGCAGTGTACCAACAAATTTGCTATATAGTTTTTTCTTTTCTGCATTACTTATTTTCTTTTATTTATTTTTGAGTAGTTTTTATATAGTTTTTTCTTTTCTGCATTATTTATTTTCTTCTATTTATTTTTGAGTAATTTTTTTGTATGGTTTTTTTATTTTATGCATTATTTATTTTTGTATAGTCCGAAACCCTGATACTCGGAAAGAGTTTGTCCAATTTGTACAAGAAGTGCGTCCAGTTTTTGCCGTGACCCTCTCTACTCTTTCGCGCATGCTATGCGGGTGATATGATGATACCATGCCAAGTTTCAACATTTTCAGGATTCATTTTGTAGTGATTTTCAATTTCACGGTCATTTAGCTCTCTAAACAATTAGGTAAATGACCGAAAAACAACAAATGATGTCAGAACATGTTCGAAATTGATGACGCCGATTTAAATGCTGCATACTGAACACAAAAGAAGTCCGGAGTTTAAATAAGTTATTAAAAATAAAAAAGAGGTGCAATGCTGGTTAATTTGCTTCAAGCCATTCGGAATAGTGTAGACTGCACTGC
Organism: Triticum urartu; assembly: GCF_003073215.2. Taxonomy (NCBI): domain Eukaryota; kingdom Viridiplantae; phylum Streptophyta; class Magnoliopsida; order Poales; family Poaceae; genus Triticum; species Triticum urartu. The sequence continues at coordinate 12,745,220 of NC_053027.1, read as the reverse complement.
ACATAGCTCAGTGCAATCTATGCTATTCCGCAAGGCTTGAAGCTAATCAACATGTAGGTGAGCATTGCAACTCTTCGTCATTGTCTGTGCACTCACGGCTTATAAACCGCTCATACTGCCTCTCTCTTGGTGAAGATCACAAGATAGTTTGGTTAAATTGCATTACTTGTAAGTCCAGTTAACATGGGTGCTTATGATGCAAGAGCAACAGCAAAAGTGAAAATTTGGCACAAATAGGTAGTTGTGTAACTAAAATAGGTAGGAGGAGAGATAGCTCTTATGTCACAAAAAAGAAGTTGTATCAAACCTTTTATGTCGGATCTAGAACAAACCAATCGGTATCGCCATCATACAGCCCAATCGTGGCTCGTGATGCATATATATGCATATCAAATGCACGGTTGGACGTATGATGGCGAATCCGAATGATTTGTATTCAGTCGATGAACTGGTAGATGTATGCAGTCGATGAACTGGTAGATGTATGTAGTCGATGAACTGGTAGATGTATGTAGTCGATGAACTGATAGACTTATGCAGGGAAGGCGAGAGGTGGGCTAGCTATATATAGGGTCGTCTGGCTCACAAAGTGATTGTGGTAGTTTCGATCCAACGACTCACATGAGCTAGGAAGAAACACACCCTTGATCCAACGACTCGCAAGAGCTAGAAAGAAACACACGATCCGTGTGATTCTTCCTGATTGGTGGGATGCACATTAGTACCCACTCCGGACTCCGAAACCCTGATACTCGGAAAGAGTTTGTCCAGTTTGTACACGAAGTGCGTCCAGTTTTTGCCGTGACCCTCTCTACTCTTTCGCGCATGCTATGCAGGTGATATGATGATACCATGCCAAGTTTCAACATTTTCAGGATTCATTTTGTAGTGATTTTCAATTTCACGGTCATGTAGCTCTCTAAACAATTAGGTAAATGACCGAAAAACAACAAATGATGTCAGAACATGTTCGAAATTGATGACGCCGATTTAAATGCTGCATACTGAACACAAAAGAAGTTCGGAGTTTAAATAAGTTATTAAAAATAAAAAAGAGGTGCAATGCTGGTTAATTTGCTTCAAGCCATTCGGAATAGTGTAGACTGCACTGCACATAGCTCAGTGCAATCTATGCTATTCCGCAAGGCTTGAAGCTAATTAACATGTAGGTGAGCATTGCAACTCTTCATCATTGTCTGTGCACTCACGGCTTATAAACCGCTCATACTGCCTCTCTCTTGGCGAGGTGGGACTAAAAGCAGCTTGCCATAAACTCATTAGTACCGGTTTGTGGTAAGAACCGGCACTAAATGGTGATGGTGGGGCCATAGCCTGACCGCAGGCTGATGTAGCCTCTTTAGTACCGGTTCGTGGCATGAACCGGTACTAAAGGTTCGCCACGAACCAGTACTATTGATCGCCGCCACGAACCGGCACTAATTTACACATTAGTGCCGGCTCTAATTCAAACCGGCACTAATGTGCTTCACGTTTGACCCTTTTTCTACTAGTGATGACCCATTCCATTAGCTTAGCACCTGATCGTTTAGTATGTTGCTATTGCTTTCTTCATGACTTATACATGTTTCTATGACCATGAGATTATGCAAATTCCGTTTGCCGGAGGAACACTTTGTGTGCTACCAAACGTCACAACGTAACTGGGTGATTATAAAGGTGATCTACAGGTGTCTCCAAAGGTACATGTTGGGTTGGCGTATTTCGAGATTAGGATTTGTCACTCCGATTGTTGGAGAGGTATCTCTCGGCCCTCTCGGTAATGCACATCACATAAGCCTTGCAAGCATTGCAACTAATGAGTTAGTTGTGAGATGATGTATTACGGAACGAGTAAAGAGACTTGCCGGTAACGAGATTGAACTAGGTATTGAGATACCGACGATCGAATCTCGGGCAAGTAACATACCGATGACAAAGGGAACAACGTATGTTGTTATGCGGTCTGACCGATAAAAGATCTTCGTAGAATATGTAGGAGCCAATATGAGCATCCAGGTTCCGCTATTGGTTATTGACCGGAGACATGTCTCGGTCATGTCTACATTGTTCTCGAACCCGTAGGGTCCGCACGCTTAAGGTTTCGATGACAGTTATATTATGAGTTTATGCATTTTGATGTATCAAAGTTTGTTCGGAGTCTCAGATGTGATCACGGACATGACGAGGAGTCTCGAAATGGTCGAGACATAAAGATTGATATATTGGAAGCCTATATTTGGATATCGGAAGTGTTCCGGGTGAAATCGGGATTTTACCGGAGTACCGGGAGGTTACCGGAACCCCCCGGGAGATATATGGGCCTTAGTGGGCTTTAATGGGAGAGAGGAGAGGTGGCCAGGGCTGGGCCGCGCGCCCCTCCCCCCTAGTCCGAATAGGACAAGGAGAGGGGGGCGGCGCCCCCCCCCTTCCTTCTCTCTCTCCTCTTTCCCCCTCCCGAATCCTATTCCAACTAGGAAAGGGGGGGAATCCTACTCCCAAGGGGAGTAGGACTCCTCCTGGCGCGCCCTCCTCCTGGCCGGCCGCACCCCCCCCCCTTGATCCTTTATATACGGGGGCAGGGGGCACCACTAGAGACACAAGTTGATCCACGTGATCATATTCTTAGCCGTGTGCGGTGCCCCCTTCCACCAGTCCTCGATAATATTGTAGCGGTGCTTAGGCGAAGCCCTGCGACAGTAGTACATCAAGATCTTCACCACGCCATCGTGCTGACGGAACTCTTCCCCGACACTTTGCTGGATCGAATTCCGGGGATCGTCATCGAGCTGAACGTGTGCTAGAACTCGGAGGTGTCGCAGTTTCGGTGCTTGATCGGTCGGGCCGTGAAGACGTACGACTACATCAACCGCGTTGTGCTAACGCTTCCGTTGTCGGTCTACAAGGGTATGTAGATCACACTCTCCCCTCTCGTTGCTATGCATCACCATGATCTTGCGTGTGCGTAGGAATTTTTTTGAAATTACTACGTTCCCCAACAATTCTTACTTGAAAAAGCCTTCCACATATGATTAACCCCTCTCGCAAGCATCCGCAACTACGAAAGAAGAATTAAGATAAAATCTAACCATAACAGTAAATATATGAATCCAAATCAGCCCCTTACGGAATAGCGCATAAACTAGGGTTTAAGTTTTTGTCACTCTAGCAACCCATCATCTAATAACTACTCCACAATGCATTCTCTTAGGACCAAAGATGGTGAAGTTTCATGTAGTCGATGTTCACATAACACCACTAAGGGAATCAACAACATACATATCATCAAAATATCAAACAAATACCAAATTCACATGATTAGTTATGACAAGATTTCTCCCATGTTCTCAAGAACAAAAGTAACTACTCACAAAACATATTCATGCTCAAGATCAGAGGGTTATTGAATATCATAATAGATCTGAACATATGATCTTCCACCAAATAAACCAACTAGTATCAACTACAAGATGTAATCAACACTACTAGCAACCCACAGGTACCAATCTGAGGTTTTGATACAAAGATTGAATACAAGATATGAACTAGGGTTTGAGATGAGATGGTGTTGTTGAAGATGTTGATGAATATTGGCCCTCCCACGATGAGAGGGTTGTTGGTGATGACGATGGCTTCGATTTCCCCCTCCTGGAGGGCAGTATCCCCGGCAGAATCGCACAGTCGGAGTGCAAAAGTGCTCCTGCCCAAGTTCCACCTAGAGACGGCGGTGCTCTGTCCCGAAAGTCCTCTCCTGATTTTTTTTTCTAGGGCAAATAGCTTCATTTAGCAGAAGATGGGCCACGGAGGCTAGCCAGGGGCCACACTCCCATCAGGGCGTGACGGCATCTGGGTGGACCCCTCTGGTATTTCTTTTCTCTGGTAGTTTTTATATATTCCAAAATAAATCTCCGCAAATTTCAACTCATTTGGAGATGTGCGGAATAGGTATCTCTGACGTAGCTTTTTCAGGTCTAGAATTCCAGCTGCCGGTAATCTCCCTCTTTGTGTAAACCTTGCATATTATGAGAGAAAAGGCATTAGAATTACTTCACAAAGTGTTATACTGATTGAAAACACTATAAATAATAGTAGGAAAACATGATGGAAAATGGACGTATCAGGATCCACCTGATCCAGTAGTTCATTTAGCCTTGTACTTGCTTGAGCGGAAAATAAATGGAGAAAATAACTAGTCACAACTTCCTTCATTGCACCAATCTCCTCCACCACACTCCCGTTCTCCATTCTTAGCCTTCTGATGTGATTTTTCCTCCTCCTCTCCGATGCCGATGTGTGGAAGAAGTTAGTGTTCTGGTCTCCCCCCACCATCCAGTTTACGTGTGCCCGCTGTTTCCAATATAATTCCCTCTGATCCTCTAGCCTCCCAAGTTTAAATCGCAGCATCTCCTCTATCTCCGCACTTGTGCTTCATTAATTGCTCCCCTCTTGCACCCTTCATGCTCTTTCCTAGTCTTTCTAATTCTTTTATCTAAATCACCAAGTGTATTTCTGCCCCACTCCACAAGCTCATGCAGTACATCCTTCATGGACTCTAGAAAATCTTTTCCTTCCAGCCTCACTACCTTGTCCCAAGCATTTCTCACCACCTCCTTCCACCCCCTCTTCATCCAGCCAACCCGCTTCAAACTATGGTAGCACATTCCGGGCCGAATTTACCAGTCTTTGGGCTCCACCAGAAGCAGACCCCTGAGCCCAAATAGCTAAGAGGGTTGGCCCAAGTTCCACCTAGAGACGGAGCCTTCTTGGGAGCTTCGGTGGTGGTTTTCTCCCATCTTTCAGACCCAGGCACCTTGGAGATGCTCGCAATCAGGGAGACTTTGGCATTGGCAGATGACATATATGTCAGAAGGGTACGTGTTGCTTCGGATTGTAAAGTGGCCGTCGATGACATCCAACAGCAAAACAAAGGAAGCTACGGGGCAATTGCACATGAAATCATACAACATCGGTCTGAATTTGAGGCTTGTAATGTACTTCATGAATTTAGGAGCTCGAATATAGAGGCTCACAAACTAGCAAAGCACGCTTTATCTCTCGGGGTTGGCCGCCATGTTTGATTAGGCCAGCCCAACGATCTTGATTTCGTCCTTGTAAACATTGTGACGACGTAATAAAGCTTTGCAGTTTGTCTAAAAAAAACAACTTAGTCATAGGAATCCGATCTATGAGTGCTTTCGTCTACAATCTGAACAAACTAGATAGGCCAATCACAGATGGAGTATCGGTAGTTTTTTTCTTTTTGCTGGGTACAAGGAGTTTTATTCCGTAGTTATGGAGTTAGACATAGTATCGGAAATTAATGTGCACCCTCAAAAACAAGAAATTAATGTTGAAAATATTCCATATATCAGAAAGATTAGTTTTCTTAGTTAAGAGACATGTTTCGCGTACACAGCCAGTTACTCAAAACTGTTCTCTCAAAAAAAATACGCAAAACTGATTGATGGTAATCAAAATCTTGTTTTTCTAATATGCCACATGATGTGTGCCTTTTGGCAGCACTCTTAGGCCCAAGATAGGAAAACTTAATGACGATGATGAGACAAAGATATTTAGGAGGTGCTCCAAGTGTAGAATTCTATATCCGGTGGGTGTTGATTTAGGTCATGAACCTTTTTCATTAATGCTAATAGATATAGGCCAATATCCAGCTCAAGGATATTTTTCCATAATTAATTATATGTAAACTAGAAAACTTATATTCCGAATTCTCATTGCATAGACTGCCTTTTTCCAATCATATATAAATAGAGGAACCCCTAAAAAATATATAAATATAGGAACATGTGAACAGAAGCCCTCAAAGCTAGACTTGCTCCTCTATATTGAAAGCAATTAACACCCTCATGACTTACAAGATTGCCACCGCTGCTGCATCCATCTTTCTATTAGCAGTCCTGGTGTCTTGCAGTAAGTATAGGACAACATGCTCCTGAAAATTTTTACTCCCTCCATCCCAAAAAATTGTCGCTGATTTAGTACAACTTTGTACTAAATCAATGACACTTATTTTGGGATGGAGTTAGTATTATATAATTGCCATATGATACATTCTACTTGTGAACAGTTGTGTAATAAATTTTATTTTGGTTATGTAGGTGAATCTAGACTCGGATGCAAGCACAGAGCTAGGGTGGCAATCTGCCGTCCTGCTGTTTGCATGGAACGATGCAAAGTGGAAGGCTATCAAGATGGATATTGTTCACCAGTGGAAAGATTATTCTGCTGTTGTTTTAATGTGACAAAACAACCTGTAGGAAAAATCATCGATTCGACTCATTATGTGGGTTCAGGTGCTGACTAATAAGTAAGATGAAGACCAATGTGATAAAGCTGACACAACTTTGTGTCTTTTGAATAAACTAGTAGAGTGGCCCGCTCGATGCGCGGGCTAGAATTTTATAATGACCATTAAAACTTTTGAGTGTTTCAACTTAAGAAAGATATGTTGTGTAAGACATAAAGAAGGAGAAATAAATGTGGTCTATTATTTCCTAGTAGATATATAGTATCATATATTCATTCAAGCCCATCACATGTAGAAAGGAATTAGACCACATTGTATGTAAGTCTACAATAATATATATTTTCTATTGGCCAAAAGAAATTATTTATTAGCAAATGGTCTTTAGAAGTAAATAATTGTTCTTGTTCTATTGAAATAAAAATATGTACAACTATTTCATATGGTTGCCATGTAGCATGTTTTCATTATTTTACTAATAGAACAACACAAGAAAGCCTAATAAAAGATCAACAATATTATATGTACATGCCACTGATTAGTGAGTCGAGCAAGCATTGGAGTATTTTCAGGACATCGTGGCATTTTTTAAACTTCAATGTATTTTATTGTAGTTGTTTACACTCTTATAAAATGCATACCAATTCAGCACAAGAACTTCAATATAATGACCAATCTATTTATAATAGAGAGATTGATCAAATAACAGCTCAAACGGATACAAAGCATCTATTATATTGAGAAATATACCACTCAGCAAGAAATGTTATCTCTAACCATCTTAAGCATGAGGAAGATTATCTGTAGAAACAAAGAAGTCAAATCAAGCGACCAGATAATATCCTAGCTCAAGCATATAGAGTACACATCTATTTTTAAATAAATAAATTACATTAGATGACATTCTCTCAACTCCCGTAACAGCCATGTGCTTGCGGCAAGTCTGGCCTGGCGCTGGGTATGAAGGTTGTTATCTGCTTGATCAAAGATACCAACACCATAATGAGGTTGTTGCAAGGGTCTCATTGCACTTGCATAATGCTGAGGAACCTGTCTTCATTTTTTCATGCATGTCTCATGGATTGATGATCACCGAGTCTTAGTCATGAACATTGATATAACTTCTCCCGGGCGACCACGTCGAAGATCAAAGGAACAGTGGACATGTATCTAGTGCTTCACTTGCTGTGACGCAGATACATATGGAGAGATACGAGTGCCAGGAAGATACAAATAATCAGGGTTCATAAATATGTATGGAAAATATTGAATATGCTAATAATATGAGAGTACCAAACTAATTGTAAAATCAAAACAAAATATAAAGCCAACAGGGCTTATAGTTGTTATACCTCATGATCAATTTGAGGCAGTATACCAAAACAGGGCATGTCGGGTATCAGCACAATTTTTTTTACCAAGGGGACCTTCCAATTAGAAAATTAGCATTAGAGATTTTAGTATGGATATTTACAAATGTTTTTAATGGGATTAAACCTAAACCAGATAGCGTGACATGCAGCTACCCACAAAGCAGGAAACTACAGTAGCTATGCATGAGGATATCTGCCAAAGCTAGCTGGGCCACTAATTTGAAATATGATATTATCTAATCGAGAGCACCAGGGAAACAACAGATCAATATGGACGTTATATATGTTTTTTATCATCTGCATGTTATATATGTTAGTAAAGCATACTACAGATTTCGGAATGGAACATACCTACGAGATGAACCGTTTCCCTATGGAATCATACCATTCATATGTATGTGAGCTTCCAAATTCAGTTAAGATGATGCATTTCTTAATGCCATAACGTACATGTTAGCCAGTAGAAATACTTCAATCCCTCTGATAGCAATGGCATTACCCTGCAATTTTGAGAGTAATGGCTGTCTAATTCCACATAGACATGATTAAACAAATTCAGATAGCAATCAATTAGATTTGGACGAACTTGCCGTATGTATTGCATGCATATTCCAGACAAAATCAGATCCTTGTATGACCAGCTGCTTCACAACTCATGCACCTGGCTTGGACAAAGAAATAAAATAAGATGTCATCCCATGCCATTCTTTCAGTGGCGCATAGATCACTCTTCCCAGCCGGCGCCAGGGGCTTTAATTCTCTCAACTGTACCGCAAGTCTGCAACAACGTTCTGTTTTGTACTGACCACATCGAATAGAAAGAATATGAAATATGATGAAACAAAACTGAATCAAATAAATTTATGTCTGCAGTGTAGCAGAGCTAGCTTCGAAATCAGGCTTGACAGCAGAAGATAAATAAACAAATCGATGGTTTAAACATATCACAACAAAATAGAGGAATCCATTATATAGACGAAACCTCACAGAAAAGAAAATCACACCTTCCCGTTCTCTCTCCTATGCGTCTTGCAAAACCACATCAGCCTTTCCATCAAGAAAGCGCTCCTATTGGGAACATGGATTGGAGGATTCAAGATCACAGGTATCGGCTGATTGTATTGAGATCGGAACTATGGATCGGCGTATCAACAGTGGAAGAATACCAACGATCCATGGATTCAGTATCACCTTTTGTGATTTCCAGGAAGACATGCACTCATGCGCCTACTCAAGGTTGAGGTCCACCCCTATCACATCTATTGAAAATCCTCAACCACCTAAAGAATCTATTTTTTGTCAAGTCCTCTCTCACGTTTAGATCACAAGGCACACAACCCACTGACCCTTCTTTTTTTCTCCTGTATTTCTCTCATGTTTTAATCAGTAGGCTGGGGTAGTTGTCAGTACGTATCCAATCACGTTTGTCTGACAAGAATGGACCTGACGCCAATATGTATTCTTCCCAGCCAGCGCCAGGGGCCTTAATTATTCGCTCAACTGTATTGCAAAAATATTCTTTTTTCTATGGATCGCAACAAACAGAAAGAATATAAGATATGATGAAACAAAACTGAATCAAATAAATTTATATCTGCATCGTATAAGAGCTAGCATCAAAATCAGGCTTCGCAGCAGAAGATAAATAAACAAATCAATTGCTTCAACATACCACAACAAAATGGAGGAATCCATTATATAGAGGAAACCGAATTTGATCAAGGTATGTTGCATGATTCAAACTAAGGGTGCATATGAGAAATAACAAACAAATGCATACATCACTTGCTAGTTAGGTACAGAACCACACAATAAAGGCCGTCCATACCTATTATAGACGACCAGTAACCTGTACGAACCCCATCTAGCAGATTTCTTGGAAACATCAAAGAGGATGATGCAAGATGCCAGACGATATTACCGGTGGAACATAGATAAGGATTGTCACCACGTGCACTCTTTAGTTCCATGAGGGTGCAGTAGAGGAACGAATGATGCTCAAGGGAGAGGCTTGATTGTGGCGCCCAGATTGAGCGTTTGCGCCGGCTCACTTGAGAGTGCAGCATCGGGGATGAGGCTTGGGGCATCCAGATCCAGGTCGTGCCTTGGTGGCGGCTAGGTAGAGGGTTCATACAGGATCAGCACAGGGAGGAGGCGGCTAGGTCGAGGTTCATGCAGGTGCCCAGCTCGTGCGTGGTATATGATAGGTTAGTCCATCAGGTAGGGTATGGGAGACGTGAGGGGAAGTACGATTAGATTAATGGCATCTAATTGTTGACTAAGGAAAATAACCTCCCGTGGAATATATAACCTCCTGTTGGATATGTAATGGCAAAGGTGGGTAATTTTCCTTGTACTTATATCGAACGGCTATAGATTTACCGTCAATCCATTAAATGGTCAGATGTTTCTAATTTTTGTGGTTATTTCTAGGTTAATTATCTTTTTTCTAGTTACCCCGTAAAGCACTTTTTATATATAAATAGATTCGTTTGTCAAATATTTTTTTAAGCCCTCAACTTGTTCACATAGCTTGGATATACTGAACCCCATCCATCCATCAATTCAGTACCTTAATTTAGTACCCGATCTTTCAAATCCCCAACTATTTCAAAACTTATGTTTGGTTGACACTTCTAGAAAAAGAGGTTACTTCAAGCATGCTAATTCGTCATGATTGTTGAATAAGTGGCCAAGGCCCATGTACTGATGAACCAGGTGGCCCAAGCACATCTAGAGAGGTGTTCAACCTAGAGGGAGAGGACATTGATTCTGGCTGGTGCTTAGCTCGGCCAGAGACATTGCTCGCAGTAGTGCAGGAAACGCTAGTGTTGGCGTGGCAGAAAGTGTCTTGGTGGCGTGGACACCCCACACCACCAATATGGCACCAGTAATGAAAAATAGTAGTGGCGTTGGCAGCCCACGTCATTAGTAATATAGGTACTGATGGTGTGTCACGCATCCCACGCCATCACTATAATTCCTTACCTAGCGGTGTTTCATGTTATATGCACGCCGCCAACATATTTTTCATTCATTGTTTTTTCAGCACGATGGAGTGCATCCCGCATGGCAGCGGCACAAATGAAATAGTATCAAATAGATCGACATTAAGTTTAACAATGGCCAAACATACATGTATAGAACAATCAGTTAACAAACAATCTCACAACTTCAAGGCCAGTAGTTAGTCATTGTCAACACAAGAGAGCTAAGCAGTTTAATTAAGACAAGTCACACACCGGCGGTCCAGCCACACACACTAGAACTCGATCATATATATGGTAATTTTTAAATGATGTCGATGACAATCGTCATCCTCAAATTGGGGTGTGCGGTGTTCCTGACAGTGACAAGAACATGTAGTCGTCTGTGTCCTTCATGTACACACATGTGATGATGATGCCCCTTGCTCGAAGGTGTATTCCAGAAAGGCATGCTTCATCAGCTTTATGCCATTGCTCAAAGCTACCTTCTTAGCCAATTTATGAAAAACCAACTTATATAGTAACAATGTCAATTAACTCTTCTCTCACGTACTCCCACAAGGATACCAAAAATAAATAAGATAAATGACATTAAATAACATACCATGACAAGGGGAAAATAGGGAATGAGGTGAATAGAAGCCACACCAGGAAAGAAAGACACAACATGACAGCTACAAGGATGGAAAGAGTCGTTGCTTGATATGTCATATCTCGTTGGCACAACCAACACAGAGGAGGGCTCTAGCTTCCATCTTCATCTGACGAAGCAAGGTAGGGAATTGAGCTTGGTCATCGTGTGGTTGACTCCGATAACACCCCTTAAGGAGGGAGTGTTGATAGGGAATGAGGCAAACAAGATGGACCATGTCTCGCTAACCCGACTTCGGCAAAGGAACACATGAGCAAGAAAAGAGTAGGAGCAAACACCACCATCCTCTTCCGCCACCACCAATTGTAGCCACAAACATCAAATCGGCCAACCGCACTACAACCCGTACATCAAACAAGCAGCGTGTAGTCGACGACTTCAAGACGGCGCCTCCAAGGAAGGTACGAAGTCAAGGACGCCATCGTCCTCTGCTCTAGATGCTGGATCTAAGGCTTTCGCCCGGAGAACACACGAGTGGGCAAGTGAGGAAGATCCATGATGACGCGTTTAAGATGGAAAACAATGCCCTAAGGCACTGTCGTCGCAGGTACCCACAAAAGCGAGCACATGGCTTTCACCTGCAATAACACACCACGCCACCCCCAATTGAACCACCACGCCACAAAATCCAGTAAGCACTAGAGTTCGGTCTCCACGACTTCCACAAGTGGCCACCATGCCCGTTGCAAGCCAGACTAAACGCTTTTCAAAAGAACGGGGGTAGGGCACCATGCCTAAACCTGGAGAGGAGTCCCGCCCACATCGAGGCGGGCCAGTTCCACAAACATCCCATTAGCAGAAGGTTGCGAGCATCATAAGAGGGTTGTAAACGCTCACCGCTAGCCAGAACCAAGGCCATTGTTGGCCGGATCTATGAAATGAAAACACCCACCAACCAGCACTATACCACCATAGAACGCTTCCTGCCACATTCAGCGCAGGCCAGACGCCTGCGCTATAGAGGCCTGTGGTGACGACAGTAGGAGGGAGCATCAAGGGGGACCCGAGTATTTCGATGACGCGAGTATCCTGGGTCACCCTAGGCATGCAACACAGGAGTCTGGGCTCACTCCCTTCCCCTTCTTCCTCAACCCAACTATTTCTTTCCCACCGTTTTGCCGCCTCCTTGCTTCATATTCACGGCAGATGTGCGTTCACTCCCAAAACAATTTGTCGGTAGATTTTCCATAATAATCATCGCTTGCTTCTACATAATAATTATATTTGCTACCAACATATCAATTTCATCTTGGGCTAAAATCGTTTTTCTCCCCTTGTACGCCGATACCCAAACAACCCTTCTTACAGGAAAGAAAATGAGTCTGGTTCCTGCTCCCCACTTCCATTGGAAAACCCTAGAAAAACAGGCTCAAATCCCCATTCTATTCCTCACGGGCGACGTTGGCGGCGAGATGGCCACTGGCCGCGGCCACCGCGTTTCGCTGGCGGTTGCGGCGGGGCCGCTGGAGGATGAAAACGTCCTCGGCAAGATCCTGGTCCGTCTCTCCCCGGAGCCATCCTCCCCCGCATGGCTCCCTCCCTCCAGAAATGCATGAGCTCATGACCAGAAACGCAGGGATCCCTCCCTCCACTCCCTCAACCACATCCTCCCTGATATATATGGGATGCCCACTCTACATCTGCCACTGTACTTTTCCCCCATTCTCACCTCGATGCCTCATTTTCGGTAGCCATTGGTGTAAGCTTGGCATGGAGCTCACTACTCGTCCAATGTGGTGTTGACCTACCGATTGCGATCGCTATCACGGAGAGCCACTAGCCCAACAACTCGCCTGCCCATTTGTTCCTCCTTTCCCTCTCCTCCTTCTTCCTTCTCATTTAATGGAACCCATCGCTTTCTTCTTCTTTTATTTTTTGATGAAATACAGCAGGTTTACGTTTCACTCACATGCTACGCTTCATTCATTTAGAGGAAGAACCGGCATAGATGAGAAAATACAAGGGGAAAATAGGGGATGAGGTGAATACAAGCCACACCAGAAAAGAAAGAAACAACATGACAACTACAAGGATGGAAAGAGTCACCGCTTGCTACGTCATATCTTGTTGACACAACCATCACGGACGAGGGATCTAGCTTCCATCTTCATTCGACAAAGCAAGGTAGGGGATTGAGCTTGGTCGTCGTCTGGTTGCCATCCGACAACACCCCTTAAGGAGGGGGTCTTGATAGGGAATGAGGCAAACTAAGATGGATCACGGTCTCGTTAACCTGACTTCGGATAAGAACATCAGGCTCCTCTCCAAACTAGGTGGAACGGTAAGACCAATGTCCACAGCTTGGCAAATGAACACATGAGCAAGAAAAGACTAGGACCAAACACCACCACCTTCTCCCGGCACATCCAGTTGTAGCCACAAACCTCAAAGCGGCCAAGGGCCAACCACACTACAACCCATCCATCAAGCAAGCACCGTGTGGTCGGTGACTCCAATACGGCGCCTCTAAGGAGTTACGAAGTCAAGGACGCCATCGCCCTCTGCTCGAGATGCTGGACCTAAAACTTTCACCCGGAGAACATACGACTGAAAAAGTGTGGAAGATCCATGATGATGCGTTTAATAAGGAAAACAATGCCCTAAGGCACTGTCGTCGTTGTTACTGACAAAAGCGAGCACATGGCTTTCACCCGCAACAACACACCTCGCCGCTGCCAAATGAACCACCTCACCACATAATCCAGTAAGCTGAGTTCGGTCTCCACGACTTCCACAAGTGGCCACTATTAGAGAATCCTACAGATTGTAGTCCGTATCAAATACAATCTGTAGGTTAGATCAACTTGTACTCCACGTTTGTAATGTCCTTGCTGTGTATATATATAATATGCAATGTAAACGATCGAGGCGAGCAATTGCAGCCCGATCTTGTTTTTCCTACCTAATCTAATTATTCTACATGGTATCAGATTAGTTCGGTCCTTGGCCTCTTCTCTCCAAACCCTCCACAACCCTAGCCCTTGATCGCTTCTTCTCGCCATGACTCCTGACGAGATCTCAGCCAAAGAGTCTGAGCTCCAAGCTCGTGCCAAAGAGCTAGACGAGTTTGAGGCTAAACTCAAGCGCGAAGCTGCAGCCGCCGCTGAAGAAAAAGGCAAGGCGACGGCCGTCCATACGCCACCCAGTCCCTCCGCGTACGCCACTTCAATCAAGCTTCATGTCCCCATCACCCTCGATCTCAACGAGTCCAACTAGACCAACTGGAGGGAGCTCTTTCTCGCTGCTCTTGGTCGCTATGGCCTCACCGCTCATGTGATCGGCGACACCGGCGCCACGCCTTCTGACACCTCGCCCACTTCGGACTGGGGACGCGACGACTTCACGGTGATCTCCTGGATATATGGCTCCATCTCCATCGACCTCTTCAGCATCGTCAAGCGTCCTGGCTCCACGGCACGCACGATCTGGGACGCCATTGAGAACCTGTTTCGAGACAACAAAAAGCACCGTGCCATCCAGCTTGAGGCAGAGTTCCGCAACACTCCGCAAGGTGATCAGACCATCAGCGACTACTGCTCGAAGCTCAAAGCCCTGGCTGACTCCCCCGCCGACGTCGACCAACCGGTCAGCGACGAGACGCTTGTCCTCACCCTTCTGCGTGGCCTCAACGACAGCTTCGCGCACCTCCGCTCCTTCATCCCGTTTCAGGTGCCCTTCCCAACGTTCCTTCAGACACGCTCGGCGCTCATCTTAGAAGAGACACAAAAGAAAACTGACGCCAAGAACGCCGCCTCCACTGCTCTATGGGCAAGCGGCAATAGCATCCTACCTAGAGCGGATGGCGAGCGCGCTCCATTATCTGGCTCCGGGGGCGACCGTTCAGGCGGGCGTGGCGGCTCTGGATACTCATTCTACCGTGGTGGAGGCCGCGGCCGCGGTCGTGGTCGTGGCCGCGACAACCCATGGCAGTTCAATCCATGGACCGGGGCCCCGACTCGGGCTTATCTTCTTCAGCAACAGCAGTCATCAACTCCGTGGGAGCAACCCACGGCTCCCTGGCAGCCTCGTCCATGGCGTGCACCGTCTCAAGGACTTCTTGGTCCTCGTCCCAACACTGCACCGCAAGCTTACACTGCCTACGGCCAGACCTACAACAACACCAACATGATGCCGTCCTCTACTTCAAACCCGCACCAGCATACGGTCAATCCAGCGCTCCTGGCTGCCCTCAACAATATGCAGATCCCAGGCACGCACGAGTGGTATATGGACCAACGTTTTGGCTACCGAATCCCAAGGAAATACCGAGGGTGGGCGAGAAACGCGGATACCGCGGTTACCGTGAAATTCCGAGAAAATACTGCTCGAATTTTTTAAATGCAATTTGAATTCAACATTTTCTGAGCTAGGAATATATCAGTACTGAGCTCAACTAGTTCACGAAGTTGCTGTTGGCGTAGTGGTCGGTCCTCCCGATCTGTCCTCTACACGTGCGAGGTCGTGGGATCGATTCTACGTCTCTGCTTTTGAATTTTTATTTAAGAGTAAGAAAAAAGAAACTGAAAAGATGAGAGTACCAAGACTCGACCTAGGGACCAACAGGTTGCGCTGGGATGGGAGGGCCATGTTTCCCATCAGAGAGAGATGGGAGGGCCATGTTTCCCATCAGAACAAAGTAGCTTATATGTTTTAGTAGAGTTTCTACCCGTACTTGACCAGACTATCCCGTTGAAATTCAAAAAATTCGAATTTCTTTGCTCGGGATGCAGCTTTCTCGTGGGGTAGCGAGAAACGCGGGAACCGGGCGGTAACCGAATTTTCCGCCCGGTACCCAAAACCATGATATGGACTCCGGCACATCTTCTCATATGGCATCCGATTATGGTAACTTCGACTCCCTCTCACCATCTTCATCCTCTCAATCCGTTACTGTCGGCAACGGTTCTACTCTCCCAATTACACACGTTGGATCATATGCACTCACTAGCACTTCCATACCTCTTCATTTATGCAATATTCTTATTGTTCCTCAAATTATCAAAAATCTAGTTTCCGTTCGTCAACTCACCACTGATAATTCATGTTCTATAGAATTTGACCCTTATGGTTTCTCTGTGAAGGATCTTCTCACCAAGACCGTGATTCTTCGATGCAATAGTTCCGGCCCTCTTTATCCAGTATGTCAACCCACACATGAAGCTCATGCCGTCATCACCACCTCTTCATCGGACCTTGGGCATCGCCGTCTCGGTCACCCCGGCTCCCACACCATGTTGCGCCTTCATCAACTCCAGCATCTCCCATACAATAAAGTCAGCACGTCGCTATGTCATGCTTGTCAAATAGGAAAACATGTTAGGTTGCCATTTTTTACTTCTCAGTCACATACTATTCGCCCTTTTGAGCGTATCCATTGCGATTTGTGGACATCTCCTGTGCCTAGTACGTCTGGATATTGTTATTACTTAATCATTGTCGACGACTATACTCACTTTTTCTGGAATTTTCCTCTTCGCAAAAAGTTTGATGTTTATACCACCTTTGCCACCTTTCATGCCTATGCTCTCACTCAATTTCAACTATCCATCCAATCCATACAATGTGACAATGGTCGTGAGTTTGACAACACTAAACTAGACTCGTTTTGTTCCACCCATGGCATTATTTTTCGCTTTTCATGCCCCTACACCTCCCAACAAAATGGTACGGCTGAGCGAGCCATCCGCACCACCAACGACGTCATTCGTACATTACTTTTCCAAGCCTCCCTTCCGGCACCCTTTTGGGCTGAAGCCCTTCACACCGCCACTTACCTTATAAACATTAGACCCACCAATGCTCAACCTTCACATACCCCCTTCTTCCTTCTTCACGGACGCCACCCCGTCTACACTGATCTTCGTGTGTTTGGTTGTCTGTGCTATCCCAATACATCCTCTACATCACCACACAAACTTGCCCCTCGTTCTGTTCATTGTATCTTCCTAGGATACCCATCTCGTCATCGTGGCTACTGCTGCTTAGACCTCGCCACTAGACGAATCATAATTCCGCGCCATGTAACATTTGATGCGTCCGTTTTTCCATATGCATCACCTACCCATACTACTTCATCACCACCATTTGATTTGTTTGATCCTCAACTACAGCCACCTCCAACTCCTCATTGCACGAGCACGTCAACTTCCATGCATCCCGGGTCCAAACCCATGCCCACTACGCCCATCTTGCATGTGCCCCCGACGTCCGACATTGGACCAACCCATGCATCATCACGCCCGGCCTCTCCTCCTTTGCAGCCTGCTACACCTCCACCATCTCCGATTATTGAGCCTGCTGCCTCTCCCGAACCATCACCATCCCCGGAAATAGTACGCGCTCCATCCCCTATTATTCATCGCACATGTCGTGTAACAGGTCGACTCCCGCCACCTATTGATCGTCTAAACCTCACAGCCACTCTTTCTTCTCCAATTCCTCATAACTATCTAATTGCCTTGCGTGACCCGGCTTGGCGACAAGCCATGCAAGATGAATATGACGCACTTCTTCAAAATGGCACATGGACTCTCATTCCTCCTCCCCCAGGTGCTAATATTGTCAGTGGGAAGTGGATTTTTCGACACAAATATTATTCTGATGGATCTCTCGCTCGTCACAAAGCACGTTGGGTTGTTCGTGGATTCACCCAACAACCCGGTGTAGATTTTGACGAGACTTTTAGCCCAGTTGTCAAACCAGCCACTATACGTGTGGTCCTCTCTCTAGCTCTTTCTAAATCATGGCCTATTCATCAACTTGACATTAAAAATGCCTTCCTACACGGGAATCTTGACGAGGAGGTATATAGTCAGCAACCCGTGGGCTTCATCGATGCTCGTTTTCCAACACATGTTTGTCGTCTCCAAAAGTCCCTCTATGGTCTTAAACAAGCTCCACGTGCATGGTTTCAACGTTTTGCCTCCTATGCTCGTTCCATTGGTTTTAGTGAATCCAAGTCCGATGCTTCTCTCTTTATTTTTCATCATGGTGGTTCCACTGCTTATTTACTCCTCTATGTTGACGATATTATACTCACTGCTTCTTCTTCTACTATTCTTACTTCTATCATTCAGAAACTTAGCACCGAATTTCCTATGAAAGACCTTGGACATCTTCATCATTTTCTTGGCATTTCAGTTACTCGCACTTCCTCCAGCCTTCATCTCTCACAACGACAATACATTCTTGATGTTCTCTCCCGTGCTGGCATGCGTAATTGCAATCCCGCTACTACCCCTATAGACACAAAATCAAAGCTTTCAGCCACGGCCGGGTGTCCTATTTCAGATCCCTTTCAATATCGCAGTCTAGCCGACGCTCTGCAATATATTACTCTCACACGTCCAGAAATTTCTTATGCCGTTCAGCAGGTATGTCTTCATATGAACGACCCACGTGAGCCTCATTTTCTTCTTATCAAGCGTCTCCTTCGTTATCTCAAAGGGACACTTGATCTTGGTCTCATTCTTCGTGCCTCCTATTCTCACAGTCTTGTTGCCTATTCGGATGCTGATTGGGCGGGATGCCCGGATACTCGCCGCTCTACGTCTAGGTTTTGTGTATTTCTAGGTGATAACTTAATTTTATGGTCCTCTCGCCGCCAACCGGTAGTGTCTCGTAGCAGCGCCGAGGCTGAATATCGTGCTGTTGCTACTGCAGTGGCTAAGACTTGTTGGAATCGACACCTTCTTCTCGAGCTACGTTGTCCTATAGACAGTGCTACCGTTGTCTACTATGACAATGTTTCTGCTGTTTATATGTCCGCTAATCCATTGCAGCATAGACGGACGAAACACATTGAGTTGGATATTCACTTTGTTCGGGAGAAAGTTGCCATTGGTGCAGTGCGTGTTCTGCATATTCCGTCTAGCTCCCAATTTGCAGATATATTCACCAAAGGCCTACCAACGCCTTTGTTTTTGGAGTTCAGGACCAGTCTTCACATCGGCGACAGAGTGTCCCCGAGTTCAGACTGCGGGGGCGTGTTAGAGAATCCTACAGATTGTAGTCCGTATCAAATACAATCTGTAGGTTAGATCAACTTGTAATCCACGTTTGTAATGTACTTGCTGTGTATATATATAATATGCAATGTAAACGATCGAGGCGAGCAATTGCAGCCCGATCTTGTTTTCCTACCTAATCTAATTATTCTACAGCCACCATGCCCGTTGCAAGCCAGCATAAAACGCTCCTCAAAAGAACGAGGGTAGGGCACCCCGCCAACGGAAGCTCGCGCACCATGCCCAAACCTGGAGGAGTCCCGCTCACATCGAGACGAGCCAGATCCACAAACCTCCCATTAGTACAAGGTTGCGAGCAACATAAGAGGGTTGTAAACGCTCACCGCTTGCCAGAATCAAGGCCATTGTTGGCCGGATCTATGGACTAAAAACACCCACCAACCAGCACTTACCACCATAGAACGCTTCCTGCAACATTCAACGCAGGCATGTCGCCACCGTGACAGAGGCCCGTGGTGACGACAGTAGGAGGGAGGAGCAAGGGGAGACCCGAGTATTGCGGTGACGCGAGTATCCCGGGTCGCCCTAGGCATGCGACACAGGAGTCTGGGCTCATCCCCTTCCTCTTCTTCATCAACCCAACTATTTCTTTCCCACCATTTTGCCGCCGCCCTGACTCATATTCATGGCAGATGTGCGTTCACTCGCAAAGCAGTTCGTTGGTAGATTTTCCATAATAATCACCGCTTCTACATTTCTTTTGAGAAAAACCTCCTGCTTCTACATAATAAGTATATTTGCTACCAACATATCAATTTCATCTTGGGCTAAAATCGGGTTTTTCTCCCCCTTGTACGCCCACACAGCCCAAACAGTCCTCCTTACAGCTACAGGAAAGAAAACGAGTCTGGTTCCTGCTCCCCACTTCCATTGGAGAACCCTAGAAACACAGGCTCGAATCCCCATTCTATTCCACACGGGCGACGACGGCGGCGAGATGACCACCGGCCGCGGCCACCGCGTTTCGCCGGCGGTTGCGGCGGGGCCGCTGGAGGATGACAACGTCCTCGGCGAGATCCTCGTCCGCCTCTCCCCGGAGCCATCCTCCCTCGCGCGGGCGCTTGTCTGCAAGCCGTGGGGTCGCGTCGCCGCCTCCGCCGACTTCCGCCGCCTCTGGCGCGACCGCCACGGGAGACCCCCGGTCCTAGGCGTCTTCGATAAGCGCATGACGACTCTGCTCTTCACCCCTGGCCTGCAAGCTCCAGATCGCATCCCCATGGAGCGCTTCTCCCTCCAGGTCTGCAGCGAGGCCGCGTGGAACACCTGGTGCGTGCTCGGGGTCCGCCAGGGGCGCGTCCTCATCATGAACTGGACGCTGCGTGAGTTCCTCATCTACAACCCTTTTTCCGGTGAGCGCGACCGCGTGTCATTCCCACCGGATCTCTCACTCCCACAGGATTTCTTCGACGACGCGTACAACGCCAACGGAGCTCTGCTCTGGGACGACGAGCAGCGCCCACTGAAGCTGGTCTTGGTAGCCTGCACGGGCCACGCGAGAGTTGCGGCCCGTGTGTACTCCTCTGAGACGGGCACATGGGGAGACAGCATCTCCATTCCTGAGCCATGTCGTCTTACCAGTGTCCCCGTCACCGTGGTCGGCAACCGCCTCTACTGTTGGCTCAAAAGGCCTGGGAATAGCATACTAGAGTTCAATCTGGATAACCAGACCCCAGCTCTCATCACAAGGCCTCCCCGTGCCAACCTCAAGAGCCGCAACTGCCGGATCATCCCAGGAGAGGATGGCGCTGTTGGCCTCGCCTTATTCATGTACCCTGCCATCGAACTGTGGAACCGCAACATCAACTCTCATGGTGTTGCAACATGGGTGCTGCGCAAGACCGTTATTCTGGACAGCATCTTTGATCTGGCGCCGTCTTCAACGGGGCAATGGAGGTCATTAGTTCTCGGGTATGCCGAGGATGCAAATGCCCTTCTTATATCGGTGTACAAAGAGATGTGCATCCGTGTATTTACGGTTCAACTTGAGTCAATGCAGTGCAAGAGAATTCATGGACACTTTCTCAATGATTTGTATTATCCGTTCGCCAGCTTCTATGCCGCAGGTAATTTACTTATCTTAACATTAAGGGAGTCGCCTGGATCCTTTCTTTTCATACATGGTTTCTCGGATACCTTTATTGTGCTTTAAAGTGTTCACTAACAATTTTTCCTCTTTGTTGATCGATGGTATTAATTGTTCTATTCTTTATGTGTTATAATTTAATTTAATTTCTCCTGAGTGTTATGAGTTGTCAACCTATTTTTAGTAATTTATTGTAGTATCATATATCATAGATGCAAAGGTTTACATACTTACTATAATTATATGATTACCAGGCCCATCGACGCTACAAATTCTCGCTCGTGGGAACAACGATGGGGGTGCTGGTGGGGGACAAGCGTAAGGGCTAGTGTGACATGGTAATACTCAAGACACCTGGGTCTGGGTCTACCCAACTAAATTAAATGCAAATCTAAGGTCTGGGTCTCGTGTTTGTTTGTTGTTGGCATTTGGACCCTTGGGTTGAACTGTTGTAAAACTGTCTGTATGTGCACTTTGTGTTGTGGGTATGTGTTTGAACTCAGTCTGGGAACATCCTGTTTGGAACATTTGGGGTGTACAATTTGACATGAGTGAATGTTGTATGGATAAAGCAATGATTTTACTGTATCGTATAACTTTGCTATAAAGGTTGAGATACATTCTATATATAGCACCTTCATGCTAGGATGATCCTTTTTTTTAAGAAAAAAGGAAGACAAGGTTGCGAGAATGTGCATGTTTTTGCCATTTTGTTAGTCAGATTTTGGTTTCACCGTAGGATAAACATTATGGATATTTACATGCACATATCTTGATTTACAAGTTACGTATACAATAAATTACATCTGGAGGTCAGAATTGTAACAGATTACAAAAGCAGATATCCGTCCCGCATTAGGTACAGTGCCCGATCTGCTACAGTAATACAGGTTGACAGTTGGCAGTGTCTGAAGGTTCAATCACTGAGCTTGTCTTTCATGTATTTTCTCTCATCCAAGTACTACTATACATTATATTGGTAGCTGCAGTACCTGAATCATATATTCTTCCTTTTTTAGTAAAAATGATGATGTCTTTATGGTGGTTCCTTGGATGCCCATGTCAATAGATGAAGTTGACTCCTGGGGTCTGGCTCTTACTCTGAAGCCTTTGAGGTATTCTCCATACTTGTTTTCTCGAGTTGCCACCATATTTTTTATGATTGAGAGTGCAAATTTAGACACTTTTAAAGTTTGGAGGATTAAATTATTATCTGGTACGAAGCTGCGGTGAAAAATGGGATGCAAACTCTGAACAGGTTCGTGCTTTAATCCCAGTACATGCAGTATATGAATGAATTATTCTCGTAGCAGATGATGAGCTGTATTTCTCAGTAATCTGGGTGACATTGTTAGTGTTTGTCACATGGTTACCTTGGACAGCAATGATACAGTAAGATATGAAGCCTGCCTCAACATCGTCAGTGTTCCGTCTTTATTATTCCAAATCTGAATTATTCTGAACCGTCTGTCAGGACGGGCTCAATAATCCTGTCTTGTTTTTTCCCTTCTCCTCGACGTATGCTTTTTTCATTCATTGAAATGGAATTTTACCTAATATTGCTGGAATGATCCTACTGTCAGGTACATATTGCTGGAGTATATGCTGATATTTTTCTTATTTCTCATACATCAGTGACCAAAGAGATCGGTCGCTGGATAGGCATGGTTAGAGTGTGAAGTACTATCCAGACAATTTTTCGGACCCTCCTGTTCCGTCTGATCTGCAATGTCATTGGTCAAGAACTTTGTTGATGCAAATGCGGTGATTGACCCATATTAGGGGTGAAATGGGTCACCTCCCAGAACTTTTAAAAATAAAAAATATATGAAAAACCACAACATATAAATGTTCATTTTTCTATATGCTTGTAAACTTTTATGATCCGGTTTAGATGTTCTAACAAAACAATCGGGAAAAACAAAGCAGGCCATAACCATACATCATTTTTTTTTCTTAGGAGATTTGCATTGCCTTTTAAAACCATAGTGTTGCTTATTTGGTAGATGCCATGACTATAACCATGTAGTTTAATTGATACATCTGAAATTGTCGCTTTCTGCTGCCGAATTTCCTTATAGATGCATGGTGTGCATCAATGTGTTGCAATTGATGGATCAGTCTTCCATATCATATCAATATGTTGTGATTGATGGATCAGCCTTCCAGATCATGTCACCATTTGGTTATCCATGCATTTAGGAAAACATTTCTGTACATTTGGTTGTTTGTGGGATGCCTTTTTTTTCTTATGTGGCGATCCATTGTCATTTTTTCTGATAGCAGCTTCATTGTGTGAACACTTGAGGTGGCATTTGATATAACTGAAATATAATTGTTATTGTTGCTATATGGTAAGATTATATAGTTATACGATGCCCCAATCAATGTGCCTTAGTGAGCAGGGTCAACGAAGCCAGCCGGTGCACGCGCAGTGAGCACATAATGTATAGGCCACATGTGAACATGCATGGGCTGCTGCCAAAGTTGGGGAGGGCCATAGTGCACAGGAATGAAAAGGAATTGCTGATATGTACATTTGGTGTCCAGTAGTAATCTCTGGATGTACTTTGGGTTGTACTATTAGTATTGTTTTTATAACCATGCACCATTTTGTTTCAATTTTATTCATCATTTTCAGCAACATTTAGTGAAAGCGGATTTTTCAAATACCATACTGGAAATAATTTTCATATTATGTGATTAATTGGTGTGTCCATGATATAATTGGTATGTACTCATCGGTGCAGTTCTTCTAGCATGCTAGCCATCCTTATCGTGTCATGATTAATTGATTGTTAACGCGAGGAAGCTCAAAATCACTCACTTGGCTATAGGGCTTCGCCTCAACAGAGAGAAATTTGACAAAGAAGCAATCCACGGGAATAGAAATTTGATATTTTCTCATTGATGCCTGGTCTATGAGGAGATCAAAGTTTCCCAACTACACTACACAACAGCACAAGCCATACTTACTCTAACTAAGTTCATGTACAAATAGATTGTTATCATCACGTAGTGATAATCAGATGGATGAGCATGTTCGAAAATCATTTTTCATGCATCTTCCCAAGAAAATAATTTTTTAATCCTCCCAGCATCCATCCTCTGGGCTTTCACAAACAGTTGAGCTTCACAAAGGCAACTTGTCCAAAAACATCAAGTATCTACAGGTAGATGTGTGAATTAGCATAGAGCAAATGGGAAGGGCCTACATCAAGAGTGGCAACAGCCGGATAATCCCAGGAGATAATGGAGTTGTTGGCCTTGCCTTATTGGTGTACCCTACCATCGAAATGTGGAACCGCAAGACCGTTATCTTGGACAGAATCTTTGATCTGGCGCCATCTTCAACAGAGCATGGTGGTCATTAGTTATCGGGTATGCCGATGATGCTAATACGATTCCTATATCGGTGTACAAACAGATGTACATCTGTGTATTTTAGGTTCAACTTGAGTCAATGCAGTGCAAGAGACTTCATGGACATTTTCTCAACTATTTGTATCTTCCATTCGCAAGTTTCTATACCGCAGGTAATTTACTTATCTTAACATTAAGGGAGTCGCCTGGATCCTTTCTTTTTCTTACATGGTTAATTGGATACCTTTAATGTGATTTTTTCCCTCTTTGTTGATACGTAGAATTATTGGTTGTATTATTTCTGTGTTATAATTTAATTGTATTTATCAGAAAAGTCATCAACCTATTTTGGACGCTACAGGTTCATGCTTGTGTGCTACAGTAATGCAGTTTCACATTTGGCAGCATCTGAAGGTTCAAACACTGAGCTTGTCTTTCATGTATATTCTCTTATCGAAGTACTACTTAATTTACGTTGCATTGTTAGAAGCTGCAGAGTCATCTATTCTTGCTTTTTTCAGAAAAAGGAGGATTTCTGTCTGGTAGATCCTTTGCTACTCATATCAATAGATGAAGTTGACTCCTGGGGTTTGGCTCTTAACACTGAAGCCATGAGGTATTCTCCACACTATTTTTCTCTTGTGTTGCCACCATATATTTTATGTTTGAGGGTGCAAATTTTAGACTCTTTTGAGATTTGGAGGATTAAATTAAACAGAGGAAATAGAGCGACCACAACAGACGTTTTCCAAGACAAATTATTATCTACTATGAAGCTTCAGTGAAAAATCGGATGCAAACTCTGAACAGGTTCATGCTTTAATGCTAGTACATGTACTATATGAATGAATTCTTCTAATAGCAAATGATGAGTTCTATTTCCCAGACTTGTGAGTGATATTCTTAGTTTTTGTCACATATGGTAATCCCAGTACAATTAGAAGGGAAGCCTGCCTCAACATGGTCAGTGTCCAATATTTAGTATTCCAAATCTGAATTTGAACCTTCCGCCAACATGGGGTCAACAATCATGTGTTCTTGCTTCCTTCATCCTCGCCGTATGTTTTCTCGCTCATTGAAATGCAGTTTACCTAATATTGCTGGAATGGCCCAACTCCAAATATTCATGCAAAAATTTCCTAATTGTGAAGTTAATATATGGCGAAATGCTTCTGATGTCTCATGCACAAGCAACTAAAGATACTGGTTTCTGCACATGTACTATTAGAGAGTGAGGAACTGCCCCAGCCATTGATCCACAGACGCAGCGGGCTCGAACCCTCCTAATCCGTTTGATCCACATTTTTTTTATAAGTTTGGCATTGAGATGATTGACTTATATGAAGGGTTAAATGGGTACCCTCCCAACAGATTTAAAAATGTCAAAAAATTCCAAATAAGTGCAACATATAAATGTTCATTTTTCTGTACGCCTGTAAACTTGTATGAGCCACCTTGGATGGTTAAAGTCCAGTAGCGGAAAGCATTACTAGCTTACTCTCTGACTTGACTAGCATGCATGGGGCACGTGGATCCCGTGTGAATCAGCAAGGACCACCTTTGCAAGGCTAAATACTCATGGATCGGTAAAAATTAAAGCATTAACTATACATCAAATATTTCTTTAGATTATAGTTCGCATTGCCTCTTAAAACTATATAGTTGCTTTTTTGGTAATTTCAGCCTTAACCATGTAGTTTAATTGATATGTGTGAAATTGACGCTTTCTATTGCCGATCGGCCTTCCAGATCATATCAATAGTTAATGTCACATTTTTCCCATGCATTTAGTCAATATTTGGGTGCATTTGGTGATTTGTGGAATGCCATTTTTCTGTATGTAGTAAGTCCATTGTCGCTTTGTCTGATAACTTTATCCATCAGGATAGCAGCATTGTTGTGTCAACACTTTATGTGTCATCTGATAAAGCGCTGCAATAACTGAGAATTATGTTTATCCAATTCTTCTTGGTATATAAATGTTATTGTTGCTACATGGTAAGTTTATCTGATATGTCGATGTTCTCGTACTTATCTATATTTATTTCTCATTTGTGTTAGCTCGACTTCTTTTAGTGCCTTCCCTCCCTTGTTTATAGTTTCAATTTACAAATGATGTTGGCAAGCTAACATACTGTGGTGCATTAATTTGATCTTTTGGGAAATTGTAGTCTCATATTTTTCTACCATCTCTTTTAGTCTGTTAACACAATCATGCATTGATATTTGGTTATGTTTTATTATTTATCTTAGAGTTATCCAATCACAACTGAATCAGTGGGCTGTGTTTTTTTATCCCCTCAGGCCCTCATTGTGAAGGTGCTTTCGGTCGATTTGTTTCAGGACTAGTTTTCTCTCCACAGAAAGGTATCTAGAGAAGGACAATGAACAACACACCCACTAATGTCCATGCTTTCTACTAATATTTTTTGAAGATTATATTCAGTATGCTAACTTTTATTGCATTGATTTCTAATAGTTAGTATTTTGAATTTCAGTGACTAGCTCTTTTGGTTAAGCTATCAAAATAAAATTGTCTCCTCTACCTGCAAATAAAGAAATCCTCTTTTGGTTAAGCTAGGAAACTTCACTACCTCTCCACTGTTTTGTCTCCAAATCAGATGGTTTTAGAGTCAGCTTTGAATGACCTTTATACTCCCTCTGTAAACTAATATAAGATCGTTTAGATCAATAAAATAGTAATCTAAATGCTCTTATATTAGTTTATGAAGGGAGTATTTGACTGGTTGCACCTGCCACTACAAGAAAATCACACATCGCCTAATATCAAGACGTACCCTGAGTGTCAAAACATGGGTTCACGGCTTATTCCTACGTAAACCAAGTATGTGCAGCAGGACACACGACGAGAAAACACAACTCGGCTTACTTCCATATAAGCCGTGTACACTCTGAGAAGATATTCGGCTTATAGATCATACTCGGCTTACAGCTTAATAAGGCATGAGGACCGTGAAAAAGTACTCGGCTTACAAAACATACACGGCAAGCGTAACTGCCACATGACCTGCGTGCCGTCCACTAACGGATCAGTGACGGTGATGGCTATAAGCCGAGTACCCGACAAATTGCACTCAGCTTACTGTGCACAAACTACATGTAGTGCAAAAAATGATTAGAGTGGTGAGTTGGACTTATAATTACTTGTTGCATTTCTTTTCTTTCCCCCTATTTCTCACCCATTCTGTCTAGGATAGTTTTCATCGCACTTTTGATCCCATTTGATCACTGTTAGAATAATCCGAGACGCATGCGTTTGGGTACTATGAGTCTATGACTCAAATTCTCATTGTTAATGGCCTTTTTATTGTGAAGCAAGGAATGCATCTTCATGGATTTTGTGGCATTTTCTTGTTTCCTTATGACTTGTTTATTCGGATTTACTTGCTTTCCTTACCATGTCCAATGTGATACAAGCAGGGCACCACAGGGTGGGTGTTGAATCCTTAGCTGCTTGGCATGGCAAGAAACTGAAATATGTAGTTGGTCTGCAAGCATCGAAGACATGTGAGATTATATATGAAGGTGAGTGCCCTCATTGGCAAAATAAGGCATATGGAGTTTTCTTTGGCTAAACAAATCATTTGCTTCCATAATGTCTTAATCAATGAACATGCCTGGAATTGTTTTCCAAGATTTCCTAACTAGTCGAGGTTTCCAGGAAAATGAAAGCTACTCTATTTTTCTAATACTTGCCGCTGGTGCATGCTGGAATTCCTTCATGGCTGCGGTTACATTCTGTCCTTTTGTTGTGTCTATGTTCCCAGCTGATACTATAGCCTTGAACACTGTAGTGCATCTTTATGTTTGTGTTGTCCACTAAAATTTATACCTTCATGAACCGGCACTATCAGGTTTGTTCTACCAGGTTGCAAATAAGGAACAGTCTGTGAAATTATCAGGGTTGATATATCACGATTTGTTCTGAGAGGGTTGTAAATATCCGATTGCTAATAAGGAAGCATCTGTGAATTTCTTTGACACGGTTGAAGATATCTGTGGGCAATTTAAAGTGAACACGATCTGCCAAGAAATAAAGACGAACAGAGATCATGAGCGCTCAAAGGGAATGTTGCTTGCTTTTTTTTCTAACAGGTATTAACCATATTTGTAATACTCTTTTTTTGAACTTTATAATTTTAATACTATTGATGATGAATGAGAAGTGGAGGTCTTGCTGTTAAACAAAAATATGCTGAGAACTTGAGTCACGGCACAACCAACTGGCCTATATCAGGTTTCCTTTTTCTTGGTCACAATTTCCGATAGCCGACAGCTTACCGGAAATTTGAGTGGGCACGGGGAAAATTTGGTATCGACGGATTTTTTTAATTTAAACCACAAAAGCAATATCAAATAGGTGTCATATACATACATTATCGGATGCAATCTCTTGGCTTAGCGGTAGGGCGTGAGACCTACCAGCTTCATGTTGCATGTTCGATTCTGAGGTGGTCTGACCACTGGAACAGGAAGCACTTGGTGTTCGCAATTTGTTAAACTAAATACATCTAAACGCTGAACAATTCTAAATTCAGAGTTCATTTGAAAATTTCAGCTGAGAAAAATGGGTGATGATACGCGCCGGTGCGCCGGCCCAAATTTGGGCCGGTCATACGCGGGCCGTACAATTCTATCTCTGTGAGCCATCGGATTGCTCCACCTCGCTTCGTCCTCCTTCCGCATAGGAGAGACAGAAAACTGCAGCAAGCAATGCCGTACCCCGTCAAAAACCGCATGAGCAGCCGAGAGCTTGAAGCACCGCGGGGATTCGCTGCGGCCGTCGCCGCTCGCCGTCACTCGCCGTTGCTGCTTGCCGTCGCTCGCTGTCGCTGCTCGTCGTTGCTGCTCATCGCCGCTCGCCATCGTTGCTCGCCGGTTGCAACACTAGCGCCCACTAGTCCGCTCCTCCCTGTGCAGCAATGGCGTGGGCGCCGGCTCCAGCATCCGCCGCAGCACCATTGATGCATATAAAACGTCGTGTGCTTCAACGGCTCGCTGCTGCAGCTTTTTTCTCGCCGGTCTCTAGTTGAAGCTTTTGTGTCAACGATTGCAGCTTTTTGCATTTCGCTCTGGCCGGTTGAACCTTTTTATATCACCGGTTGAAGCTTCTTTCAAGCCGGTTGAAGCTTTTTTCGTCACCGGTTGCAGCTTCCGCGGTTGCATGGTGGACGGCCCTCGATTCCCGTCGTCTCCGGTTGAAGCTTTTGACAATGACGGATGTAGCATTATCAATCATCGGTTGCAGCTTTTAAATGTTCCTCGATGACCGACCCACTTTCTCGTCGCCGGTCATAGCTTTTCTCGTTGCCGGTTGCAACGTCGTCGTCTCTGGTCGTAGCTTTTCTCGTCACCGGTCGTAGCTTTTCTCGTCGCCGGTAGTAGCTTTTCTCGTCGCCGGTTGCAACATCACCGTCTCTGGTCATGGCTTTTCGTCTCCAACACTGGTGGCATCGGATGCGGCGGCGCGGAGGATTTGTTGAGGAGGTGGCGTGGGAGGCGGCGGCCTGCTCGCCGGAGGAGAAAAAGGGATCGCCCCCATGCTGACGGGAAGGGGAGGCCGGCGACTCCATGACGGCCTGCGGATGAGATCCGACCGGGGAGGCAAGCCGGCTTGGAGGAACAACGCGGATCTACCCGGAGGCGCTCAGTGAGGCAGCGGGCGAAGGCTGCAGTAGCCATGAATGAGCTGCGATGCTTTCTTTCTTTTCTGAAATAAAGAAGGAGAGAGATGAATGCACGTGCAAGAAAACGACCGGCCGAAGCGTTCGGCCGGTGCGCCGAACGCAAGCGTTGGAATAGCTGAGATTTTTTAATACCGGATTTTCAGCCCATCCCAAAAAAATATAAAAAAACTTGGCCTATATTGAGCAGATGATACTCTTCATGCCGGCTAGACATGTGAGAATGGTATTGTCGGGACGCGGAGTAATTGATCCCGAGAACACAGGCTCTCGGAATCTGTCTCGCTCGATACGTCGTCGCGATTCGCGTTACCTGACACACGTGACCAAGGCCGGGCCCAGCGGAGGACGTGGCAGAGATAAAGAAAAGGAGGAATCCTCCCGGGCGGTGGGGCAGAACGGGATTTCCGTTCCAGGCCATGGCCGATTGGCGTCAGAGCCGTGGCTCGAGTCCGCAGCCAATTCCTGATCCGTGGATCAGTGTCCGTTAACGACGTCAATGGGCTGGAGTAAATGAACAAATGGGTAGGTGGATATGGTGGCTCCTTCCTCTCGCACCTGTCGGTCGGGTTCTATCGGGGCGGCTCGGTGGCGATAGCAGCAGTTCTAGGGTTCGAGAATCTCTGCTCCGGCGCGCATGGAGTTCTTGATGCAGCCGTTCAACAGGTGCGAAATCTGCCCGTGTCTGCTCTTTCTGGTCTGCGATTTGGTTTTGCTAAAGTGGGGGATCTAAATCTTGAGCGCTCGCTGTGTGTGTGTGTGCGCGCGCGCGCGCGCAGTAGAACTCCGATTGAAGAGGTGACTGACAGCGATTTACCAATGGAACCGCTGCATCACCCTGTTAGATCGCCGCCCGGCGCTGAAGTGGCAGCTGCGAGTGCTTCAAGTGGCGGAGCGCAGATCTGTCCGGTGTCGGCGGTAGGATAAGCAGGGAGTGGAGATAAGCCAGAGGCTTCAGAAAACTCCATGGAGCAGATTGATTCAAAGACGCCTGGGTGTACACGAAGGTATGAACTTCAAAGCATACAAATTATTAGGAACATAAGGAAACCTACTTCAGAATGTATCTCTGTCGTTTGTTGTGCTACGAGGACAGAAGTAAAATTGATAAAATTGTGGGAAAGATATCTGTGGTTGCCATGATTGCATTGTGTGCAAGTGCAGGAGGGGTAGTCTGTGACAGAAATTGGAAACATTAGAATGAGCAAAGTCAGAATGCAGAAATGACATCTGAATATTTGTGTGGGAAAGAGGATGACTGGCAGCGAGTCATTGTTGAAACCGACCATAATTTGTGTGTTTGTATTTCAGAGTCAGGATCGGAGCTGCTGTGCCAGGTCGTGCCCCATGCCCAGGTAGGATCACAACATTGGAGAAATCAGTCCGCGCCTTTGCCGAGGCCCCTGGGGAGAATGTCATTGTACCGAAATTAGGGGTCACTTTTGATACCTGTATTCATGGGAGAAAGGATTTGGAATTCGATGTGGGAAGATTAGGCTAAATGTCAATCGGACAAAATGCATGCAGGAGATAGGGTGTGGTTGTGCGGTATGCTTCTGTTTGTTGAAACTTTTTACAATATGCATATCTTTTTTAGATTGTCTGCACTTGTTTTGCTGAAAGTTGGTAGTATGAAATGGTTGCAGGCAAAGCCAATAGTGGAGAATACTTCATCCTGCCGGTGTGAACGTCCTGCTCTCTTAACTGAAATTCGGGATGTGGGGGCTGGTAGGGCCTGTCCTTCATTGGCACGGACAAGTGTTCAGCGTCTTGTGGTGATACTTGTTGAGCCGCGACATCACAACTGCCTGAGTCGGACATGATTACAGCCTGTAGATAATGTTGTCAGTGCTTAAGCAATGTAGTATCACATAGCGTGCGGTCCCTATGTCCAGTGATATCAGACATGCAAAATGCTATGCTTGATGTGTACGTAGGCATGCACTAGCAAAAATATTAAGAACAGAATGTATTCTGGACAAAGTAGTTCTGCCTCGAATCTGCATATGCATGCGCTCGTTTTTGCATTGACAGGCTAAAAGGAAACAGATCCGTGTTCTGCTCTAAACAAAGCTTAGGATACTAGGAGTGATCTGTACTTTGCAATTCAGAACAATTCGAGATTTGCACAATTAAAATAAAATACGCATACACAGGATTCAGATCAGATCCACCCTCGCAAAACACAAAAAACAGCGGATATTCATGTGTAGGTCACTTGCGGTGGTGGAGACGCGGAGCACGCAGGAGCGTACCCGGCATAGCGTGAGCAGGGGATCCACTCCGGCGAGATTGCAGGTGCTTCTTCGGGTTGGGGAGGGTGGACAGGGGAGTAACTGAGATACGGCCGCCCGCTGGCTGTGCACGGCAGAGGTAGGTGCAAGTGATTTTGCAGGGCAGTGGTAAGTTTGATCTGCCGTCCGGCTATTCACAGTAACACCCTTAATAATTTTGACTCCCCATATCAACAAAATTAAATTAATACCGGGAACATAATTCATTACTGGCGAACATGCGTGATTACAAGGATTTAATTTAGCACCACAAGGATATCTGACGAACACAGCTGCACTAACCTATTCTCCTACCGACTAAGCAGATAGGCTATCTTGACTAGAACGGCTAACTTAAACACTCCAATCGTGATGTGGCCGCCGCTGCGCCTCCTGTGTTAACCCGAGCGTGCCCGCTCCATGCCTGCTGCTCCGCTCGGCCATTCCGTGCAAGCTCGCCCCCGCGCCTCCACTCCTCCATTGGTTCGCCTGATCTAGCTCTCCGGTGCATGTAAGCTGCGGGCTGATGAGGGGCGGCTACAGAATCTGCAACAATCTGGTCACTCAGCTGAGCACGGTACTCCTCGGTCGACCTCATGTATCCACAGAGGAGCCCTCTCTACAAATCACAACAAATGAGGAAACCAAATGCATTAGAAACTAGAAATCCAACGCACAGGCTGCGAATCTGCGATCAGCAAAAATCAATTCTGGCTATAAAACTTACATCCCTATTGACTCACTTGTAGAAGCGACCAGCGTTTAATCCGCTGCGGGCAATCCAAGTGTAAATCCAGGCATGGCAGTCCTTGCATGGAACAAGAGGCAAGATCTCGTCATGGCCTACCGACGAGGAAGATGCAGACATGGCTAGGAAGCGTTGGAGCTGCTGGCAATGGCTGGAGTGAGTTCTGGTGGAGCTGCAGATCTGGGTGAGCGGCCGGCTGGATGAAGGGGATTACGAAGAGGAGGAGCGCGTTCAAGAAGATTGGTAGCTCCAACGGCTGGGTACATTGAATGAAGTAGTGGGCGGCGTTAGTCTAGAATCGCGGCCGAACCGGCTCAATTCCTGAGCGTATTTCTGATCCGCGCTGAGGATTGCTGACGGAGTAACCATAACGCATCCCGACCTTGGGCCAACGACCATAATAAAAAATCAGAAACCAAAAATTGAGCTGGACCCGCACTGACGCCGTTGAGCATCTCGATATAGCCCTGTGGTACCGATTCCGGGATCCTGTGAGCTCGGGCTCACAATAGTATTTTTCGGTATTGTCGGTTTGTCACTCAACATAGCTATCTTGAGCAGCAAAGAAGGATATACTTAACTCTTGGGCCCGCCTAACATGTTGAACATTCTATCTATCATTAGTTCATTTTTCTAATATCTTTAACGTTCTAAATGTGAAATCTGAACCTGCCGAGATGGGTTAACACACAACCAATGCGTCCAAATTTGGGTTGGGCGCCATAACTTTTAAGTCTTCCCGCGGTGTCCACTGATTTCTCCATCCACATTCTCCAAAAGAAAAGGGAAAATTCACTACTTTTAAGTGGCCTAATAAATGCTATGTCGATTAAAGGTCATGGTTTTGAGAAAAGAGATGAGAATCAGACTTAAATATTTTGAAGGGTTTTAATCGGCTAAGAAAAAGACATGACCCGGTAATAGTTAGGATGCGACTAGGGCGTAGGCCACATCATAGGTAGTGCACAAACCCCCTCTGGCCTTCTTCTCACCTCTGAGACTACTCACCCCTATTTCCCCCCTCTTTGCCGACGATGCAAAAAGAGAAACGAGTAAAATTATATAGCTTTGAAGTACTATGGGTTTTAGCCGGCCTAGAGATATACTGGATCTAACAATTACACGACTAGGGCATGTGCCACTCAATAATCTATCTGCCATCCGAGTGTATACGGCATCGCATATGTCCTGTCGTCCACAACAGTCATGACGATGTTCTCCGAGAAGGAGGAGAGTCACTCTCTTCCCAGAGACCGCGAGCTCGCCATGCGGCAATTCCGGTATGTCTGTGCCGGTGACGAGCACCATCTGGTGAGTTGGGCGATGAGGTAGCTGATGTAGGCACCTTCCATCTCAAAGCAAGTCTTGATTAGGAGGGTCTGACTACCTCAAGCCCAGCGAGAACGCGGTCCTTCACACACGACTCACCATGGAAGCTGGTGAACACGATTTCGGCAGCCTGGTAGGCCAACACGGTGGCGAGGGAGAACGACGGCGAGAAGATCATCCCGGCGAGGCTCGCGTTTGACGTCATGGATCGTTGTTACATAATGGAAGGTTGGAAACTTGGAACCCGCTGATGAGATCCACGGTTACAAACTGGGTCAAAGCTGCAGGTTCGCCGACGTGCGCCATGCATAATCAAGTTCGAGGTGTGCAAGACGTCGTTGGAGTAGTGCAGGCCGCACGGCAACTAGGAGACCGTGAGGCTCACCACCGAGAAGCTTGGAGTTGGAAGAACAGCCGTCGCGAGCTTCATGCTAATGTCGGGCATCCATGGATATTTCGGCCAATGTGCGCGATGTGCAGTATGGACGAGGCCGGGTGCAGCTGGGCGGAGGTCCAGAGCCCACCATGCATGCCACATCACCAAAAAAACCGCCTGCCCAAACCACTCTAATCAGGATTAGGGGGTGATTCACAAGGTTTTGGAAAGGCCAGGGGCTAAATTGGCCGGCTCGTGAAACTCAAGGGGGCTAGGTAGACTTCTTTCCTCTTCTCCCCTTTCCGTTACAAGGAAACACATACCAGAATCCAGATCACAATTCTGCCCGATGGACGCCGGCGGCGAGACTGCGGCCCTCCTCCACCGCCTGGGCCTGCCCCTCCGCCCCCGCCCCACGCCGGTCTCTCTGGCCCCGTACTTGCCTCTCCACCACTTCTCCTCGAAGCTGACAATTTCCCCACTCCACGCGAGCGATGAAGGCGACGACGAGACGACGCCCGGCCTCATGTCGCCGGCGACGGAGGTGCTGGGCAAAGACGACCTCCTCGCCGAGATCCTCGCACGTCTCCCCCCGCAGCCGTCCTTGATCCTGCACGCCTCCATCGTCTCCAAGCGCTGGGGTCGCCTCGCCGCATCCGCCGCCTTCGGCCGGCGCTTGCGCGACCACCACGGCAGGCCCCCTGTCCTGGGCGCATTCGAGAGGGACGGGAAGAAGCTCCTCTTCATCCCTGCCCTGGACTCTCCAGATCGCATCCCCGCGGAGAGGTTCTCGTTGCAGGTCTGCGCCGACGATGCCACCAATGACCACTGGGGCGTGCTCGGCTGCCGCCATGGGCGCGTCCTCATCATGAACCGGACGCAGTGTGAGCTCGTGGTGTTCGACCCCATCTCTGGCGACCGCTGCATTGTGCCGTTTCCGCCAAATTTCGACAATCACGCTTACAACACCAATGGAGCTTTGATCGGCGACGACCAGCTCCGGTCCAGCGCATTTCAGTTGGTCTTGGTAGGCTTTTCTGCCAATGACGGCGCAGGAGTTACTGCAGCCCGCATCTACTCCTCGGAGACCGGCGAGTGGGGAGAACTCATTGCTGCAGCGAGACCATGTGCTGTTGGCCATCTCCCCTGCACACTCATTGGCAAAAGGCTCTACTGGTGGCTCACTGAGCGTGACCATGGTATACTGGAGTTCAATATGGAAAGCAAGAGCCTAGCTGTGATCAGCAAGCCTTCCATTGAGAACATTCACAGCTGCCGGAGCCGGATCATCAGTGGAGAGGATGGCGGTATTGGACTCGTCGTATTCTCGTACCCTAGCTTGCAAATGTGGGACCGTAAGGTCAGTGATCGGAGTGTCGCGACATGGGTGCTGCGGAAGACAGTTGACATGCGTGGCAAGCTTGCTCTGCCGTCTAACATGGAGGCAGGGAAATCGACTATTCTGGGGTACACTGACGATGCGGATGCGATTATTATATCGGTGCACACATTCCCCTGGGTGCAGAATGGCGACGTTTTTGTCTTCCTGGTTCAACTCAACTTAATGCAGTGCAAGAAACTACATGGAAGCTTTATGGAAAATTCCTATCACCCTTATGCAAATTTCTATGCCGGTAATTGCTTATCCTTACATTACATTAGTGGCCAGAATGCACATGTTTTTTAGCCTTAAAATGTTTACGAACGACTTTGTTATTCTTTTCCTCTATAGATAATCGATAAATGAATAGCATGTTGTTTTGTGTTATATTTTCTCCTTATTTGCCCTGAAAGATAGAAAATTTGACTAACTTGTGCGAATGTTCACATACTTTCTATGGCTATATGATTACCAGGCCCAACAGCACTCAAACTTCTTGGTCGTCTACACAGTGATCGGGATGCTGCTGTACCACAAGCGTAATGGTACCAGTCAAGCTACCTAGGTTCGAGTCTCCCCAATTACTTTATATGCAACGCTGAGAGGCGGCTCTTCCCCCCTTGGTTGCATTTGTTGCAATAGTTATCATGTCTCGTGTTTGTTTTGTTCTTGGCCTTTGGAGCCTTGTGTTGTGAAAGTTGTGACTTTCTGTTAAACTGGCCGTGTGTGTACTTTGTGTTGAGGGTATGTGTTTGAACTCAGGTTGGGAGTGTCCTGTTTGTAACATTTACTGTAAACTTGTCACATTATCTTATGATAGTGGAACTAGAGTTGTATGGATAGAATAATGAATTTACTGTATGAAAGATAGCAAACTATTTTAATTAATCTCTTCTACCATATCATTTTGCTCAAAAATTCACATACATTATATAAATAGAATTTGTTTTGTTTAAAGATACCGTGTAGTTAAAAAGCACATCCATGGTTAAAGCTAAATATAGAATGCTTTAAGGGGGACACCATTGCTTCTGTCTACCTTCTTTCTATTGTACTCATAAATATGACATAACATGTTGCTGGCTTACCTGAACCAAGTCTTTTATGCCACACTAGGAGTCTAGCTGTAATTAGTAATACAATTCATATGGCTAAGTTGAAAAATAGTCATAAAGAAGAATCAGATGATGTGCCGTACATTAGGTTATGTCAGGGTAATAAGTTTGGTGATCTTCAAAGATTCAGTCATAAGTTCCTTCAGATTACACAGGGAGGTTAGGATGTCAGAATACCCACAGGTTAGGAAGGCAGAGAGATCCGTGCCGGATATGCTACAGTACTAGTGTGCCGGATATGCTACGGGACACAGTTTGCCAGTTGGCCCCTCCTGAAGGTTCAAATAGAAGATCTTAATTCTGATCCTTGATGATACTCAGGAATCTGCTTATTCTTGAACACCCGGAAAAATGAGATTCTATTTGAAAAGGGTGTTGTTTTTATTTAGGATCATGTCACACACTAGCCAGTGTTAAGGTGGTTTTGTTGAGCCTATAGTTGGAAAAACTGAGTGTGTCTTTCTTGTTATTTTTTTCTCGCTGAAATGCCCTTTTAGCTAATATTGCTGGATCTCGCAGAAATCTTGATGTTCCAGTAGCTCAGTTGTGCATTAATTTTTTTTCTTTGGAAAAGGAGGATGCCTTTTTTTCCCAGCGTCCTGCTATGCATATGATCCTTTATGTACTATTCTTGTAGAAACACAGCACATCGAACAGTTCTTGGGGTGAAACAAAAAATACAGCACAACACTGGATCCTCAATCGTACATGGATTGTATCACAAAATGTTGTATGTGCACCACAAAATTTTCGATGGCAAGACTGCCAAATTTGGTTAGGGAGGATACTGGCCTCCTGCTAGAGGCGTGGGAGTAGTCTCCTGAGCTGTCGTGGTGCAGGTTGTCCTGCATGCTGTTTTTTCTCTTTTCCTTGCTTTCTGCAGCAATTGTGAAGTTCACCCCCCCCCCCCCCCCCCTTATTAATGAAATAGCAATGCTCCTGCTTGGCCCATAAAAAAGCAGTAACTATTTAATTTATATAAAAAAGATATGATTCATTTCATTCCTTCAAATGGAAAAATTCCAGTAGTTTGGAAGGTGTTCAAAACAAAGCAATAAACACATACCTCTCTCTGTTCACAGCAGCAGAACACGGTAGAGAAGGTAGAATGCATGTGTCCCTCTACGACA
Source organism: Triticum urartu (assembly GCF_003073215.2). Lineage (NCBI taxonomy): Eukaryota > Viridiplantae > Streptophyta > Magnoliopsida > Poales > Poaceae > Triticum > Triticum urartu. Next base: position 12,706,416 of record NC_053027.1, on the reverse strand, counting down.
CTTCAAACCCAGTATTTGAGCTGATTGTGTACAACAGCTTACTCCTCACCGTGCTTGACTGCTTGTATGTTGGGAGCTGTGACACATCCAAATGAACAAAGAAAAATCATGTGTTGTGGTCAATGTTCAATGCGAAGCTGTTCTGATAAGTTAGGGGGGCGGACGGATTATATGTCTGACTGATTTGTTGCAACCTATGATTGTTGTGAATGTTCATATACTTTCTATGGCTATATATGGTTACCAGGCCCAGCGGCGCTTCGACTTCTTGCTCGTTTGGACAATGATCGGGCTGCTGCTGTACAACAAGCGTAATGACTAGCGCATCATGCTACAAGTCAAGCTACACCCGTTCGAGTCTCCGCAATTACATTAAATTCAACGCTGAGAGGCGGCTCTTTCCCGCTCGGCCGCATTTGTTGTAACAGTTGTAATCTCTCATGCATGTTTGTTTTGTTGTTGGCTTCTAAAGCCTTGTGTTGTGCGGCAAGGTCTGAATTTCTTTTAAACTGGCTGTGTGTACTTGTGTTGCGGGTATGCGTTTGAAGTAAGGTTGGGAGCGTCCTGTTTGGAAATTTGTTGTATAGTATCAGTAAAGAATGATTTTACTGTATGATAGATATAGCAAACTATTTTGATTTAATTAATTTGTTCTATCATATCATTTTACTGCAAAGGTTCACATAGATTCTATAATTATCCATTGTGTTTTTAAAGATAAAGGGTGTAGCGAAAGATCATGTTCATGGTTAATATCATACCTTTCTTTTAGTTAGGGAAATATCACACCTTATGAAGGTAAATATACAATGCTCTAAAGGGGACACCATTGCTTCTATCTACATTTTTTTTACTGTACCAATAAATATATCATAACCATGTTGCAGGGCTTACTTGAACCAAGTCCTTTACTAGGAGTCCAGGAGTAATTAGTAATACACTTCATATGGTTAGTTGAAAACAGTTATGAATAATCAGATGGTGTGTCATGTGTTAGCTATTTTCAGGGTAATAAGTTATGTGATCTTGAAAGATTCAGTCATAATTTCCTCTTGATTACATGGGGAGGTTAGGATTTTAGTGTTGGATATGCTACGGTACACAGTTTGACAATTCACAGCTTCTGAAGGTTCAAATAGGCAACTCTTAATTATCATGCCTGATGATACTCAGGAATCTGGCGATTCCTGAAAATCCAGAGATGATCAGCTTCTGTTTTACAACGGTGTTGTTTTATCAAGGATCATGTCATGCATCAGCGATGTTACGGTGGTTTTGTTGAGCCTTCATTGCTTGTTTGAAAACTTAGTGGCATTTTTGGTACTGTGTGGTAGCCTCCACAATTATAACAATTGATGGCAATTTCTAAATTTTTTTGGCATTTTTATTGTACACTTTTTTCTCAGTTTTTCAGTTGGGTTTTCTTCATTGTTTTCATGTTTTTTCACCTTTTTAATACTGTGTGGTAGCCTCCACAATTATAACAATTGATCGCAATTTCTAGATTTTTGTGGCATTTTTATTGTACAGTTTTTTCTCAGTTTTTCATGTGTTTTCTTCTTTGTTTTCGTGTTTTTTCACTTTTAAAAAAATTGCAAAGGGAATCGTTTGGGCCAGCTGACATGGGATTCGGTGGATGGTTCGGGCTGGTGGATGGTCCGTATTACAATTGGGCATCTTAGCGGCCAGTTGGCTGTTCCTTCACTCAAGTTCTCGGTATATTTTTCTCTAACAGCACGACCACTGCTTCTCATGCATCCATCATCAGTAGTATTAATTACAACAATAAAGTTCAAATAAAGAGCATTACAAATATGATTAATACTTGTTAGAAAAAGCAAGCAGTATTTCCTTTGGACGCCCATGATCTCTGATCATCGCTGATTCTTGGTAGATCGTCTGTGGATATCTTCAACCGTCTCAGTGAAATAAACAGATTGGTCCTTATTAGCACCCTGATACAAACCTATTCCCACAGAGGAAAAAAATGGTAGAACAAACTTGACTGCGTTGGTGGCTCACGAAGGTATAAATTTTACTGGACCATGCAGACGGAGAGATGTACTACAGTGTTCAAGGTAGTATGTCGGTTGGGCACATTTATAGGCACAAAAAAATGACAGAATGTGACAGCAGCCATGAGGGAATTGCAGCCTGCACCAGCAGCAGGTATTATAAAATAGAGTAGCTTTTGTTTACCTCCAAACCTCGGCTAGCTAGAGAATCTTGGAGAATTTCTCCAGGTATGTTCATTCATTAAGACAATCCAGGAAGCAATTGATTAAAGAGGGTTTATTCTGCCGATGATGGCGCTCACCTTCATAATAGATTTTGGCTTAGATGCTTGTAGACCAACTACAGATTTCGGCTTCTTGTCATGCCAAGCAACCAAGGATTAACAGTCATCCTGCGCTCCCGTGCACCAAAATCATAGAGACATAGTAAGGAAAACAAGTAAATCTGAAGAAACAAGGCTGAAGGAAACAAAGAAATGCACTGGCCTGATTGGAGCATCTAAAACCGGAGCCCTCATATCGTCCGCAAACGTTCGGGCGGACTGCCCAGACAGCAAATTGCCACTCAACCGAACCTCACATAGTCAGCCCAAATGTCCGGGCTAACCGGCACTCCGCAAACCCAGCCCATATCTGGAACGGATCTGCAGTGGACCGGACATGTCCGGACCCGTCCGCCAAGTCGGATCCAGCCCATGCTGAACCACCTTGTCCCCACAAATACCCAACCTAGACCAAACCCTAGTCAAAGTCCTTGCTCTTCTCGACTGCTCCGTCTTCACTGCCCCTCTCCTCCCCTCTCGTCCCCTCCCCTCCACCCTGGCCTGCTCCAGCAGCAGATCCAGCAAGGAATCCGACCCAATCGACTGGGCGGCACTCGTCAAGAAGGACTCCAGCTCCTCCGCCCCAGACGACGGAAGTCGCGCTTCGCATTGCCCTTCACCGGTCGCGGATGGACAGGGGCGGGAGCTCAAGTTCCGCAGCCTTCATGGTTTTGGGCTTTTGGCACCCTACAACCACAATTGCTATTCACATCCCACTGATTCAGTCTACAATAAAATAGTAACAACATAACCAAATATCAATACATGATTGTATGAACAGAGTAAAAATGATGATAAAGAAATATGACACTACAATTTCCCAAAAGGTCAAACCAATGCACTACAGTGGGTGTCCTGTGCAAAATGAAACTAGAAACCAGGGAGAGGGAAGGCATAACAAAAGGGAGAGGCTGAGTCCAGCCATCTCCCAGTGAGAGGCTTGCTTTATTCTCCTGTTGTTTTGTTAGCAAGTCTTGAACTGGCTCATAAAGTTTACAAGCATGTAGAAAAATGAATATTTTTATGTTGTTCTTTATTGGGATTTTTTTCATTTTAAAAGCTGCTGGTAGGGAATCCAGTTCACCCTTGATATGAGTCAAACGGCACATTTTCATCAACCAAGTTTATCCCCTGTGATATCAGCCAAAACAAATGCAGATCAAACCGAACTGGAGATTGCTTCGACTGGCTGGACAGTACTTCATGCTCTAACAATGCCGGCCTGTGCAGCGACCAATCTCTTTAGTCACTAATGCACGAGAAATAAGAAAAAGATCAGCACATATTAACTTCACAATGAGGAAAATTGTGCCTGAATAATTGAAGTAGGGTCATTCCAACAAATTCAGCAATATTAGGTAAAATTGCATTTGGATGAGCGAAAAAAGCATACATGGAGGAGAAGGATAAAAAGAAAGTATTGAGCCCGTCTTGACGGATGGCTCAGAATTATTCAGATTTGTAATAATAAAGATGGGACACTGACCATGTTGAGGCAGGCTTCACTTCCAACTGTATCCATCATTCCTGTCCATGGTAACCATATGTGACAAAAACTAACAATGTCACTCACAAGTCAGAGCAATTCAGCTCATCATCTTCTATGAGAATAATTCATTCATATACTACATGCACTGGGATTAAAGAACGAAGCTGTTCAGAGTATGCGTCCCTTTTTTCACTGAAGCTTCATAGTAGATAATAGTTTGTCCAGGAGTCAACTTCATATATTGATACAGGCAGCAAAGGATCCACCACAAAGAAATCCTCCTTTTTCTGAAAAAATAAAGAGAGCAAGAATAGATGGCTCAGGTACTGCAGCTTCTAACAATATAATGTAAAATAGTACTTCGATAAGAGAAAATACATGAAAGACAACTTGGAGTTTGAACCTTCAGAAGCTGCCAGCTGTAAAACTGCATTACGCCTTTGTGATATGTTGCAATTCTGACCTCCTCATGTATTTTATTGTATAAATAACTTGTAAATCAAGATATGTGAATGTAAATATCCAGAAGGTTTATCCTCCGGCAAAACCAAAATCTGACTCTAACAAAAAGTCAAAAAACATTGAAATAGAGCAAGTAGCGGAGATATCATTCTCGCAACCTTGTTTTCCTTTTTTCTTTTAAAAGGCATCATCCTAGCATGAAGTTGATCTTCGACTACTGTTATCTTTCGCAACGGTTCTATATATAGAATGCATGTCAACCCTTATGGCAAGGTGATATGATACAGTAAAATCATTACTTTACCCATACAACATTCACTCAGGTTAAATTATACACCACAAATATTCCAAACAGGATGCTCCCAGCCTGAGTTCAAACATATACCCACAACACAAAGTGCACATACAAACAGTTTTACAAAAGTTCACCCAAGCAGGGTCCAAAAGCCAACAATAAACAAACACGAGACCAGAACCTTAATAAGATTTGCATTTGAAGTAGTTGGGGAAACCCGGCCCAGGTGGCTTGAGGATTACCATGACGCACTAGCCATTACGCTTCTGCTCCACCAGCACCCCCATCATTGTTCACATGAGCAAGAATTCATCGCGCCGATGGGCCTGGTAATTATATAGTTATAGAAGAAAGTATATAAACCTTCACATCTATGATATGGTATAATAAATTACTCAAAATAGGATGACAAATTTTATGAGGAATAATTAAATTATGACAGAAAAAATACAACCAATAATTCCATGCATGGATCAACAAAGGGGGGAAATATCACATCAATGGTATCCATGAAATTACCATGCACGAAAAAAAAGGATCGATGTGACTCCTTCAATGTTAAGATAAGTAAATTACCTGCGTTATAGAAACTGGCGAATGGATAATAGAAATTTTGGAGAAGGTGTCCATGAAGCCTGTTGCATTGCATTGTCTCAAGTTGGACTGTAAAGACACGGATGCACGTCCCTTTGAACACTGATATAAGAATCGCATTAGCATCCTCGGCATACCCGATAAGTAGTGAATCCCAAGCCGCCCACGAAGATGTCAGATCAACGAAGTTGTCCATGACAACGGTCTTGCGCAGCACCCATGTCGCAACACCGTGAGAATCGATGTTGCGGTTCCACATTTCGATGGTAGGGTACAACAATATGGTGAGGCCAACAGTGCCATCCTCCCCTGGGATGATCTGGCTGTTGCAGGTGCTGATATTCGCACGGGGAGGGCTTGTAATCAGAGCTAGGCTCTGGCTTTCCAGATTTAACTCTAGAAAGCTATACGGAGGCTTTGTCAGCCAACAGTAGAGGCGGCTGCCGACCACGGTGACGGGGACACTGGTAAGATGACATGGCTCAGCAGTGGAGATGATGTCTCCCCATGTGCCGGTCGCAAAGGAGTAGACGCGGGCCTCAACTCTGGCGCGGGCCTCATCTACCAGGACCAGCTGCTCGCTGTCGGAGAGCAGAGCTCCGTTGGCGCTTTGCCCGCCGTCGACCAGATCCGGTGGGAATGACACGCGGTGGCGGTCATCGGAGATAGGGTCGCAGATGAGGAACTCGCGCAGCGTCCAGTTCATGATGAGGACGCGGCCCTGGCGGCACCCGAGCACGCGCCAGGTGTCCCACCCGGTGCAGACCTGGATGGAGAAGCGCTCCGCGGGGATGCTGCGGACTGCAGGGATGAACTTGAGAGAGGTCAGGTGCTTATCGAAGACGCCTAGGACCGGGGGTCTCCCGTGGTGGTCGCGCCAGCGGCGCCGGAAGGAGGCGGAGGCGGCGAGGCGACCCCACGGCTTGCAGACAAGCGATGCGAGCGGGAGGGAGGATAGCTCCGGGGAGAGGCGGACGAGGACCTCACTGAGGACGTTGTCGTCCTCCAGCGGCGCCGCTGCAACCGCCGGCGAAACGCGGTGGCCGCGGCCGGTGGTCATCTCGCCGCCGACGCCGCCCTTGTGTCGAGCCTATTTTCTAGGGTTTTCCAGTGGATGGAGTGGGGAAAAGAGCAGGAAGCAGCCGGAGTCTTTTTCTTTCCTGTAGGAAGTAAGGTCCGTTTGGGCTGTGGACGTACAAGGAAAAAAGCCATTTTAGCCCAAGATAAGAAACTGATATATTAGTAGCAATTCGAATGTATATATATTATGGAGTAGAAGCAAGCGATGATTATTATGGAAAATCTACGGACGAAGTGCTTTGCGAGTGAACACACCTCTGTCGTCAATATGAGGAATGGAGGTCGCAAAATGGTGGGAAAGAAATAGTTTGTTCGAGTAAGAAGGGGAATGGGGCGAGCCCATGACTACCATGTCGTATGCCTAGGGCGAGCCGGGGGACTCATGCTGCTACCACACTCAGGTCTCCCCTTCTTGCTTCCTCTGACTATCGTCCCTGCCAGCCTCTGTTCCGCCGCGGCGGGCCTGCGTCAAAGGTTGTGGGAGGTGTTCTTTGGTGGTGCAAGTGGCTGGTTGGTGAGTGGTTTCAATCCTTATATCCGGCCGATAATAGCCTTGATTTTGGCTAGTGTCGAGCATCGACAACCCTCTGATGTTGCTGACAACCTTCTACTAGTGGGAGTTTCGAGGATCTGACTTGCCTCACCGTGGGCGGGAGGGAGGATGGTTGTGGGGAGAGGCGGACGAGAACCTCGGCGAAGACGTTTTCGTCCTGCAGCGGTGCCGATGCAACCGCCTTCGGCGTTTCCCTTGTGGAATGGAATTGAGATTGAGGCTGCTTTTTAGGGTTTTGAAATGGAAGTGTGGAAGAAAGGCAGGAAGGGGATTCTTTCATTTCCTTTTTGTGTGTATAATGTTTGTTTGGGCTATGGGCGTACAAGAAAAAAACAAAATCTACCGACGGAATGACTTGAGAGTGAACGCACCTCTGCTATCAACCTTAGATGAGAGGCGACGAAATAGGGGAAAAGAAGTAATTGGGATGAGGAAGAAGGGGAAGGATTTCGCATAAAAAAGAAGAAGGGGGTTGAGAGGAGGAAGAAGGGGGGTAGAAGAAAGGAGAGGATGAGATGCTTGGCTGGTGGCTAACCACGACAATGACAATCATAGAGAGGTCGACCTACGTCCGACGAGTAATTAGCTCCCGGTTAAGCTTACATTTGTTGCTAAGGGAGCAAAAGAGGTCAGCGATCCAAGGAGGGTGGTGGGCAATATGGAGGGATGTGGTAGCACCTATGATCGCATCCCGTATGAAGGAAGGCGAAGTTGCGGAGTGGAGGGAGGAAGCCATGCTGCAGTAGGGGGCACCGATGAGGGATAAGACATGACGAGACATAGATGAGCAATCTGATATGGGAAGAAGATGATATGACTGACTCGTTCTCTTTTCGTAAGGATCGTCTAGGTTGTGGTTGTACAAGAGAGGAAGGATTTTAGCCTAAGAACCTTATTCATTGATATCAAGTATATTATGTAGAAGCAAGAAATTATTATTATCAAAAATCTACCAATGAAGTGCTTCACGAGCGAACACATGTCAGCCATCAATCTTAGGGAGGGAGGCACCAAAATGGTGGGGATGGAATAGTTGGGACGGGTAAGAAGGGGAAGTGTTCCACAAAAAGAAAATGAAGGGAGATGGAGAGGAGGAAGAAATGAGAGGGCGGGTTGATAGGCGAGTGGCTCTCTGTGATAACGATGAGCATAGGAAGTTTAACCCCATGTTGGACTAGTAATGAGCTCCCTGTCAAGCTTACATCCATGGCTAAGAGAGGAAAGAGGGCATCAAGGTGAGAAGGATGAAAGAGGATGGTGGGTGATGTGGATTGATGTTGCGGTATCTATGATCGGGCACCCAATATTAAGGAGGACGCAGTTGTGGGAGTGTAGGGGAGGGAACCATGCTACGGTAGTACGGTGGAAGGGGGACTGAAGGGAGAACATGGGAGGAGGGATGGGTTGAGAAATCTGAAGAGGGAGGAATAAGGTGGAGGGAGGGTGTCGGTGTCAAAACCGGCAGATCTCGGGTAGGGGGTCCCGAACTGTGCGTCTAGGCCGGATGGTAACAGGAGACAGGGGACACTTTGTTTTACCCAGGTTCGGGCCCTCTCGATGGAGGTAAAACCCTACTCCTGCTTGATTAATATTGATGATATGGGTAGTACAAGAGTAGATCTACCACGAGATCAAGGAGGCTAAACCCTAGAAGCTAGCCTATGGTATGATTGTTGTGTATGGAGTTGATTCTGTCCTACGGACTACTACCCTCCGGTTTATATAGACACCGGATAGGGTTAGGGTTACATAGAGTCGGTTACAATGGTAGGAGATCTTGAATATCCGCATCGCCAAGCTTGCCTTCCACGCCAAGGAAAGTCCCCTCCGGACACGGGACGAAGTCTTCAATCTTGTATCTTCATAGTCCTGGAGTCCCGGCTGAAGGTATAGTCCGGCTACCCGAACACCCCCTAATCCAGGACTCCCTCAGTAGCCCCTGAACCAGGCTTCAATGACGACGAGTCCGGCGCGCAAAATTGTCTTCGGCATTGCAAGGCGGGTTCCTCCTCCAAGTCCTTCATAGAAGATTGTAATCACCAAGAGTAGTGTCCGGCTCTGTAAAATAAGCTTCCACATATTGCCATAGAGAGAATAATATTAACACAAATTAAATCTGCTAACGTATTCTGCAGTGCACCATCACATTACAGCCAAGTCCTTTATTCGAATCGTTTTTACTTTTCCACCTCAGCATGTTTCACGAGGCGGTTTCCTTGGCACGTCTTGTCAAAGCAGAGATCGTGTACCCCCCTTTCACGGGATTCTCATCAATACGGACGTGGGTAACCCAACCGTGCCACTTATCACGGCGCTTGGGAGGCAAGCGAGTTTTACTAGGCAGGTGGGACGCACGAACGCGTCCGCCTATATAAGGGGACAAGGATCCACCTCCTTACCTACGCCTTCTTCCTCCCTTGCCTATCCATCTCTCGTGCACCCGAGCTCCAGCGCCCAAGCCCGCACTTCTCACCTCAACCTTCTCCAGCGATGTCCAGAGCGGGAGGCAAATGGATGGTCTCCTCCGTTACGGAGGGTAAAATCAAGAAGCTAAGGAAGGCCGGGTATCTGTCCAAGGACATCGCGCACCGGCTTCCCGAGGAGGGGCAGCTTATCCCCACCCCAAGGCCCCATGAGAGGGTGGTATTTCTTCCCCACTTCCTCCGCGGACTGGGCTTTCCACTCCACCCATTTGTCCGGGGGCTCATGTTCTACTATGGCCTGGATTTCCACGATCTGGCTCAAACTTTATCCTCAATATCTCGGCGTTTATCGTCGTGTGCGAGGCCTTTCTCCGCGTCCGCCCCCATTTCGGCCTCTGGCTCAAGACCTTCAACGTCAAGCCCAAGGTGGTGTGCGGCAACCAGGCGGAGTGCGGAGGCGCCATGGCGGGCAAGATGGCCAACGTCCTATGGTTCGAGGGCTCTTTCGTGGAGACCCTAAAGGGATGGCAAGCCGGGTGGTTTTATATCACCGAGCCACGCGATCCGGAATGGACTGCAGCCCCCGAGTTCCGATCCGGACCCCCCACGCGGCTTATGTCCTGGAAAGAGACGGGCCTGTCATGGGGTGACGAAAAAGAGGTGACCGGATTGCAAACATGCATCCAGTCCCTGGTGAACAAGCCAGTCCAGCTCGTTAATATAATCCAGGTTATGCTCATCCGTCGGATCCTCCCGTGCCAACAACGGGATTTTAATCTGTGGGAGTTCGACCCGGCGCAGCACCAAACCCTCAACAGGCTCTTCGACACGATGTATGAAGACGCCTGGAAGGTGCTATTCAAGGGCGCCGAGGCTCCCGCATCCGCTTCCGAGGACCGCGGATACAGCTCGCAGCGTCACGCTAGCAAGGTATGCCATCTACACCCTTCACAGGATGTTAAACCTTTTTTCATAGTTTGACACTATGCGGGATCTGAACTCCCTTTCCTTTGACAGGCTTGGCGGGCGATAGCCGAGCCGATTAACTGTCCGGCTCCGCCGCCCGAAGATCCAGCCCCAGCTTTACTGGTGAAGCTGTTGGCCCCGGCGCCTTATGTGGTGCCGGAGAAGAAGGCCAAGAAGAAGAAGACCACGGGGACTCAAAAGAGTGCCCGTAACGTGGTGGTGTCAGACTCGTCGTCTAACGAGTCTGAGGCGCCCTCCTCCCGCGAGAACGAGGAGGAGGAAGAAGAAGACTCTCCCTCTCCAGTGGAGGGAGGAGAGAAGAGGAAGGCCACCCCAACGGGGGAGGCCGAGGGGTCTAGGAAAAGGAAGACCCCTCCGCCGGACTACGCCCCTAACGCCGAAGAGGGCGAAGAGGAGTGGCCGGACAGGGCCAAGCGTCCGGCGAAATCATAAGTCCGGGTATCAGAGTAACTCATGATGTTCCTTTATTGCGCAGCTTTCCCTAATGTCGAATGTAATCATGCAGCCTGCCCCGGGCCGCACTCAACGAGTCATCGAGCGGCTCCCTGGATTCATCGGACGTGAACTCTGTTCCGCCCGCTGTCTCCCCCCGCACCGCGGATGACGCCGAAGTGGCGTTGCAACAAGCTCCGGGGCAGGAGGAAGTGGTCCTGGAGGAGCCGCAAGGCGACCTCCCGGACCCCAGGAGTGAAGGGGACAAGACCCCTCAGGGCTCCAAGTCCGGCTTTAAGCCGGACACTGTGCCGGAATCTTCAACAGTTCCGGACCGCGGCAGGCGAACTCCTTCCAAGAGGAGCAAGCCTTCTGAGCCGGCAGCCTCCGTCCAACCTGAGGCCCCGGACAATCTGCTGGAGGTGCTTGAAGGCGCCTCCATCGACGAGGAGCACCGTACTATTATGAGTACGGTGATCCAGAAGGTTCAGTCCGCCAAGAGCGGGCTGAGTGAAGCTTGCGCTAGCCTCCTAACAGGCTTCGAGGTAAGTAAGGATATGTAGAAATATTACCGCATAGACAGTAGCCCCTGATGCTCTGTTTGGCGTTCGGAAAGAAAAGCTGAATAGAGGATCTATTAAATTTCGCAGAAGTCTAATAATGAAGAGTCAATATGCGTATGCAGGCTTCACTGCTAGCCACCGCCACACTGACTGCGGAGGTGGATGCCCTGAAACAGGGACTCGAGCGGTCCGAGCAAGAGCTCGGCCTGGCCAAGCAGCAGCTCGAGGAGAAAGAAGGTAAGAGATACCTTATAAAAAAGTGCCTATAGAGAGGCGTGATTGCAGAAAAATAACAGGATTGAACTGCTTATTGTAGGGGCCACGACTGAGGTGGCGACCCTCAAGCAGGCGCTGTCCGAGGCCAAAAAGAAAACGGCCGCGGAGCGCACCGAGCGAGAGAAACTTGGGTCTCAGGTTGGCGAGTTGCAACAAGAGCTTCAGGCTCTCATGAAAAAACATGAGAGTTTGGAGCTTGAGTCGAAGACCCAAGCGTCCGAGCTCGCGACGGCCCTTGAGGCTACCAAGTCTGCCAAGGCCGAAGCCCAAAAGGCCCTCCGAGAGTTGGAGGATGTGAAAAAGATAGCAGCGGGTAAGGCATTCTTTATGCAAAGCAGAAATATAAAAGTAAACTACTTGTTAGTTACCCGAATCTGGAGTTCTCCAGGGGCCTTCGCAGATCTTCCCCGCAGCGTATCCGATGCCGCCGCATTCTACCGAGCTGAAGAGGGCAGCTCGAAGGAGAAGGTGTTCTGGTCTTAGTATGCTGAGGCCGGACACTCTGTGCCCTTGAGCGATCAGCTGAAACAGCTGGTCGAACTCCACAAGGCGGCCGAACAGGCCATGAAGGGCTTCAAAGTTCGGCTGTGGCCCGGAGAGGCCCTGCCTGGGAGCTACTTCGGGCTGGTGCGGCGGCTGGTGGAGGCCTGTCCAAGGCTCGAGGTCATCAAGCGCTCTGTCTGCATCGAAGGTGCCCGTAGGGCCCTTGCCCGTGTAAGGGTGCACTGGGGTAAGCTGGACGGTGAGAAGCTTGTGACGGACGGGCCACCGCCAGGGAAGGAGCATCGCAAGCCGGAGAACTACTATAAGGATGTTCTTGCTGGTGCCCGCCTTGTGGCGGATGAGTGCACCAAGGATGTAATTTTTGAATGAATTCGCTCGTGTTTATCCTGTGCGCTGAAAACCTGTTCATATGCACTAAGCAATGCTTATTGAATTTAAAATATTATTTTTTGTGCGGCCGTTTATCCAAAATTGAGAGATGGCCAGTCGTCGGCTTCTGCCCCCATGCCACTAGTGCTGGGGTGTTCGGTGATAAACCTGGACGCTCTTGTTCCCATGCTTGGGTCCTTCGAGGGAGGCGCTCAGCACGACGAACCAGGCAATCGGACTATAATGCTTGAACACTCTCACTTAGCCATAGAGCTTTATAATTTTAAATTTCGACGAAGCCCCTAGTTCGGAAGACCGAGTTCGGGGCGCTATCCACGCCTTGGTTGGGGTTATCCAGCTCCTCGCTTGAAGCGGCATAAGCCTTTAGGGACTCGAAAAACCTCTCGAACAGCGACCGGTCTCTCGCCTCATCATGACAGTCAGTTTTAGCTTTCTCCACTGAGGTGCTTAACCCAGCTCAACCGGGGCACAATCGCAGTGGTTCTCCTAGTGCTACCTTAGCCGATATAGCGGAACGTAAGGCACCAAAACATAGGAGCCGGGCAAACCCAACTATTGACCCAAATCATGATTCGGAGCCGATGCATATAGTGCTATAAGTTCGGGGTGCCGCACTTGTGAAAGTGTACGGACTTCTCACACCATATTAAAGGGTACTGAAGCCCCTGGCGTACTTTGCCGTACCACCATGTACGGGTGCGACATGTCATTAATGAACATATATATGAAAAGAGTAATGCAAAAGATAGACAAAAAGCTAAGCATTGTTTATGGAGAGGCTATTTATCAAAGCCGAACGATACAAATGGTGCGGTAAGCAAAAGATATTGGACTATTCAGTATGTCCTGACCAGGGGCGGGTCGCGGAATTATATATAAAGTAGGTATACCGCTCGTAACAGAGACCACCTGGGAGTTCCATAATGCGGCATTCCTTATCTGCCTCCCTGGATCTTGCATCGTTTGTGCGGCAATCGAATTGCTGAACAGGTCGTCCGAAGTATGGAGTCCTGAAAGTAAGAAGAAAAAATATTAAAAAAAGAATCCGGCAGCCCCTGGTATGTTTTAAGCCGTACTTTGGGCGTGCCGTTATTGTGCCCCTTCCCCTGTGCCCATGTTATTTCGAGGGCGTAGTTATGTATGCGAGGTACTGGTTTCGCTAGGTCGCGAAAGCTGGGGTTGGGGCCGCATTGCTACGCTTGCTCAGAGTGTGCCAGGAGGTCCTGCTGTAGGTTACTCCGGGCGCGCTTGGCAGTGTCTGGCTTTTTAATGGCTGGACTGGAGAATTGCTCAAGAAGGCTACTTTGTACCTCCGCTGCGAGAGCCGCCATATGCTCCTCCCTACGGAGGGAGCGTTCGGTGTTTCCGTTGACTGTGATCACTCCTCGAGGGCCTGGCATCTTGAGTTTGAGATATGCGTAGTGCGGCACCGCATTGAATTTTGCGAATGCGGTTCGTCCGAGCAGGGCGTGATAGCCACTGCGAAACGGCACTATATCGAAGATTAACTCTTCGCTTCGGAAATTATCCGGGGATCCGAAGACCACGTCAAGTGTTACTGAGCCTGTACAGTTGGCTTCTACACCTGGTATGACGCCTTTAAAGGTCGTTCTTGTGGGTTTGATCCTTGAAGGATCTATGCCCATTTTCCGCACTGTGTCCTGATAAAGCAGGTTCAGGCTACTGCCGCCGTCCATGAGGACTCTTGTGAGGTGAAATCCGTCGATGATTGGGTAGAGAACCAATGCGGCGAAGCCGCCATGACAAATGCTAGTGGGATGGTCCCTTCGATCAAAAGTGATCGGGCAGGAGGACCATGGGTTGAACTTTGGGGCGACTGGCTCCATCGCGTATACGTCCCGTAGCGCACGCTTCCGCTTCCGCTTGGGAATGTGGGTTGCGTATATCATGTTCACCGTCCGCACTTGTGGGGGAAAGCCCTTCTGTCCATTATTGTTTGGCGGCTTGGGCTCCTCGTCGTCGCTGTGCAGCCCCTTGTCTCTGTTTTCGGCTCTTATCTTGCCTGCCTGCTTGAACACCCAACAATCCCTGTTGGTGTGATTGGCTAGCTTTTCGGGGGTGCCATGTATCTGGCACAAGCGATCGAGTATTCGGTCCAAACTGGACGGGCCCTGAGTATTCTTTTTGAATGGCTTTTTCCGCTGACCGGATTTATAGCCTCTGAATCCGGCATTGAGTGCCGTGTCTTCATTGATGTCGCTGTTAACGCGGTGTTTTTGGTTGTTCCGACGTGTCCTGCCACTTTTGTCTTTGGTATCCGAATTACCAGGGTTCTTTGATAAGTTGTTACTGCGAGCTAGCCAGCTGTCTTCACCCGCGCAAAAGCGGGTCATGAGTGTCGTGAGGGCTGCCATGGATTTCGGCTTTTCCTGTCCCAGGTGCCGGGCAAGCCACTCGTCGCGGATGTTATGCTTGAAGGCTGCTAGGGCCTCTGCGTCCGGACAGTCGACTATCTGGTTTTTCTTTGTTAGGAACCGTGTCCAGAATTGTCTGGCTGATTCTTCTGGCTACGGAATTATGTGGCTTAAGTCGTCGGCATCCGGCGGTCGCACGTAAGTGCCCTGGAAGTTGTCGAGGAATGCGGCTTCCAAGTCTTCCCAAGAACTGATTGAGTCTGCTGGCAAGCTGTTTAAGCCAATGCTGAAGGAAATATGCCCTAGAGGCAATAATAAAGTTATTATTTATTTCCTTATATCATGATAAATGTTTATTATTCATGCTAGAATTGTATTAACCGGAAACATAATACATGTGTGAATACACAGACAAACAGAGTGTCACTAGTATGCCTCTACTTGACTAGCTCGTTAATCAAAGATGGTTATGTTTCCTAACCATGGACAAAGAGTTTTTATTTGATTGACGGGATCACATCATTAGTTAAATGATCTGATTGACATG
Source organism: Triticum urartu (assembly GCF_003073215.2). Classification (NCBI taxonomy): domain Eukaryota; kingdom Viridiplantae; phylum Streptophyta; class Magnoliopsida; order Poales; family Poaceae; genus Triticum; species Triticum urartu. Next base: position 12,691,108 of record NC_053027.1, on the reverse strand, counting down.
ACCCATTCCATTAGCTTAGCACCCGATCGTTTAGTATGTTGCTATTGCTTTCTTCATGACTTATACATGTTCCTATGACTATGAGATTATGCAACTCCCTTTTGCCGGAGGAACACATTGTGTGCTACCAAACATCACAACGTAACTGGGTGATTATAAAGGAGCTCTACAGGTGTCTCCAAAGGTACATGTTGGGTTGGCGTATTTCGAGATTAGGATTTGTCACTCCGAATGCCGGAGAGGTATCTCTGGGCCCTCTCGGTAATGCACATCACTTAAGCCTTGCAAGCATTGCAACTAATGAGTTAGTTGCGGGATGATGTATTACGGAACGAGTAAAGAGACTTGCCGATAACGAGATTGAACTAGGTATTGGATACCGACGATCGAATCTCAGGCAAGTAACATACCGATGACAAAGGGAACAACGTATGTTGTTATGCGGTCTGACCGATAAAGATCTTCGTAGAATATGTAGGAGCCAATATGTGCATCCAGATCCCGCTATTGGTTATTGACCAGAGACGTGTCTCGGTCATGTCTACATTGTTCTCAAACCGTAGGGTCCGCACGCTTAAGGTTTCGATGACAGTTATATTATGAGTTTATGAGTTTTGATGCACCAACGGAGTTCGGAGTCCCGGATGAGATCGGGGACATGACGAGGAGTCTCGAAATGGTCGAGACGTAAAGATCGATATATTGGACGACTATATTCGGACATCGGAAAGGTTCCGAGTGATTCGGGTATTTTTCAGAGTACCGGGGAGTTACGGGAATACGGGGGAAAAGTATTGGGCCTTATTGGGCCATACGAGAAAGAGAGAGGGGCTGCCTAGGGCAGGCCCCCCCCCCCCAAGGCCTAGTCCGAATTGGACTAGGGGGAGGGGTTGCGCCCCCTCCTTCCTTCCCTTCTCCTTTCCCCTTCCTTGTCTCCTACTCCTACTACATGGAAGGAATCCTAGTTGGACTAGGAAAAGGGGAATCCTACTCCCGGTGGGAGTAGGACTCCCTAGGGCGCGCCATAGAGAGGGCCGGCCCTCCCCTCCTCCACTCCTTTATATACGGGGGCATGGGGCACCCCATAGACACAAGTTGATCTTCGTGATCGTTCCTTAGCCGTGTGCGGTGCCCCCCTCCACGATATTACACCTCGGTCATATTGTAGCGGTGCTTAGGCGAAGCCCTGCGACGGTTGTACATCAAGATCGTCACCACGCCGTCGTGCTGACGGAACTTCTCCCCAAAGCTTTGCTGGATCGGAGCCCGGGGAGCGTCATCGAGCTGAACGTGTGCCAAGAACTCGGAGGTGCCGGAGTAACGGTGCTTGGATCGGTTGGACCGGGAAGACGTACGACTACTTCCTCTACGTTGCGTCAACGCTTCCGCTTCGGTCTACGAGGGTACGTAGACAACACTCTCCCCTCTCGTTGCTATGCATCACCATGATCTCGCGTGTGCGTAGGAAATTTTTGAAATTACTACGTTCCCCAGCAGTGGTATCAGAGCCTAGGTTTTTATGGTTTGATGTTATATGCACGAGTAGAACACAAGTGAGTTGTGGGCGATATAAGTCATACTGCTTACCAGCATGTCATACTTTGGTTCGGCGGTATTGTTGGACGAAGCGGCCCGGACCGACATTACGCGTACGCTTACGTGAGACCAGTTCTCCCGACGTGCTTTACACATAGGTGGCTTGCGGGTGACAGTTTCTCCAACTTTAGTTGAACTGAGTGTGGCTACGCACGGTCCTTGCGAAGATTAAAACAGCACCAACTTGACAAACTATCGTTGTGGTTTTGATGCGTAGGTAAGATTGGTACTTGCTTAAGCCCGTAGCAGCCACGTAAAAATTGCAACAACAAAGTAGAGGACGTCTAACTTGTTTTTGCAGGGCATGTTGTGATGTGATATGGTCAAGACATGATGCTAAATTTTATTGTATGAGATGATCATGTTTTGTAACCGAGTTATCGGCAACTGGCAGGAGCCATATGGTTGTCGCTTTATTGTATGCAATGCAATCGCGCTGTAATGCTTAATTTATCACTAAGCGGTAGCGATAGTCGTGGAAGCATAAGATTGGCGAGACGACAACGATACTACGATGGAGATCAAGGTGTCGCGCCGGTGACGATGGTGATCACGACGGTGCTTCGGAGATGGAGATCACAAGCACAAGATGATGATGGCCATATCATATCACTTATATTGATTGCATGTGATGTTTATCTTTTATGCATCTTATCTTGCTTTGATTGACGGTAGCATTTTAAGATGATCTCTCACTAATTATCAAGAAGTGTTCTCCCTGAGTATGCACCGTTGCGAAAGTTCTTCGTGCTGAGACACCATGTGATGATCGGGTGTGATAGGCTCTACGTTCAAATACAACGGGTGCAAAACAGTTGCACACGCGGAATACTCAGGTTATACTTGACGAGCCAAGCTGTTGGGGAACGTTGCAGAAAACAAAAAATTTCCTACTCGTTTCACCAAGATCCATCTAAGAGTTCATCTAGCAACGAGTCATCGGATGCATCTACATACCTTTGTAGATCACGCCCGGAAGCGTTCAAAGAACGGGGATGAGGAAGGCGTACTCGACGTGATCCAAATCACCGATGACCAAGCGCCGAACGGACGGCACCTCCGCGTTCAACACACGTACGGGACGGGAGACGTCTCCTCCTTCTTGATCCAGCAAGGGGGGAGGAGAGGTTGATGAAGATCCAGCAGCACGACGGCGTGGTGGTGGATGCAGGGCGTCACAGTAGCAGGGCTTCGCCTATACTACGAAGGAGAGACGTAACGGGGAGAGAGGGAGGCGCCAGGGGCTGGGGTATGAAGTCCCTCCTCTCCCCCACTATATATAGGAGGGCCAAGGGGGGGTGGTGTGCAGCCTAGGAGATCAATCTCCTAGGTGCGGCTGCCAAGGGGAGGTTTCCTCCCCCCCAAGGCACCTAGGGGTGCCTTCCACTAGTGGGACTCCTCCCCCATGGAAACCCTAGGCGCATGGGCCTAGTGGGGCTTGGTGCCCTTGGCCCATCTAGGCCAAGGCGCACCCCCTACAGCCCATGTGGCCCCCCGGGACAGGTGGCCCCACCCGGTGGGCCCCCGGGACCCCTCCGGTGGTCCCGGTACAATACCGATAACCCCGAAACTTGTCCCGATGGCTGAAACAGCACTTCCTATATATAATTCTTTACCTCCGGACCATTCCGGAACTCCTCGTGACGTCCGGGATCTCATCCGGGACTCCGAACAATATTCGGGTTACTGCATATTCATATCTTCACAACCCTAGCGTCACCGAACCTTAAGTGTGTAGACCCTACGGGTTCGGGAGACAAGCAGACATGACCGAGACGACTCTCCGGTCAATAACCAACTGTGGGATCTGGATACCCATGTTGGCTCCCACATGCTCCACGATGATCTCATCGGATGAACCACGATGTCGAGGATTCAATCAACCCCGCATGCAATTCCCTTTGTCATTCGATATGTTACTTGCCCGAGATTCGATCGTCGGTATCCCAATACCTCGTTCAATCTCGTTACCGGCAAGTCACTTTACTCGTACCATAATGCATGATCCCGTGACCAGACACTTGGTCACTTTGAGCTCATTATGATGATGCATTACCGAGTGGGCCCGGTGATACCTCTCCGTCATACGGAGTGACAAATCCCAGTCTTGATCCATATCAACCCAACAGACACTTTCGGAGATACCCGTAGTCTACCTTTATAGTCACCCAGTTACGTTGTGACGTTTGGTATACCCAAAGCACTCCTACGGTATCCGGGAGTTACACGATCTCATGGTCTAAGGAAAAGATACTTTGATATTGGAAAACTCTAGCAAACAAACTATACGATCTTGTGCTATGTTTAGGATTGGGTCTCGTCCATCACATCATTCTCCTAATGATGTGATCTCGTTATCAATGACATCCAATGTCCATAGTCAGGAAACCATGACTATCTATTGATCAACGAGCTAGTCAACTAGAGGCTTACTAGGGACATGTTGGTGTCTGTTATTCACATGTATTACGATTTCCGGATAACACAATTATAGCATGAATAAAGACAATTATCATGAACAAGGAAATATAATAATAATGCTTTTATTATTGCCTCTAGGGCATATTTCCAACAGTCTCCCACTTGCACTAGAGTCAATAATCTAGTTACATTGTGATGAATCGAACACCCATGGAATTCTGGTGTTGATCATGTTTTGCTCTAGGGAGAGGTTTAGTCAACGGATCTGCTACATTCAGGTCCGTATGTACTTTACAAATCTCTATGTCTCCATCTTGAACATTTTCACGAATGGAGTTGAAGCGACGCTTGATGTGCCTTGTCTTCTTGTGAAACCTGGGCTCCTTGGCAAGAGCAATAGCTCCAGTGTTGTCACAGAAGAGCTTGATCGGCCCCGACGCATTGGGTATGACTCCTAGGTCGGTGATGAACTCCTTCACCCATATTGCTTCATGTGCTGCCTCCGAGGCTGCCATGTACTCCGCTTCACATGTAGATCCCGCCACGACGCTTTGCTTGCAACTGCACCAGCTTACTGCCCCACCATTCAAAATATACACGTATCCGGTTTGTGACTTTGAGTCATCCAGATCTGTGTCGAAGCTAGCGTCGACGTAACCCTTTACGACGAGCTCTTCGTCACCTCCATAAACGAGAAACATTTCCTTAGTCCTTTTCAGGTACTTCAGGATATTCTTGACCGCTGTCCAGTGTTCCTTGCCGGGATTACTTTGGTACCTTCCTACCAAACTTACGGCAAGGTTTACATCAGGTCTGGTACACAGCATGGCATACATAATAGAACCTATGGCTGATGCATAGGGGATGACGCTCATCTCTTCTATATCTTCTGCCGTGGTCGGACATTGAGCTGAGCTCAATTTCATACCTTGTAACACAGGTAAGAACCCCTTCTTAGACTGATCCATATTGAACTTCTTCAATATCTTATCAAGGTATGTGCTTTGTGCAAGACCTATGAGGCGTCTCGATCTATCTCTATAGATTTTGATGCCTAATATATAAGCAGCTTCTCCAAGGTCCTTCATTGAAAAACTTTTATTCAAGTAGGCCTTGATGCTGTCCAAGAGTTCTATATCATTTCCCATCAATAGTATGTCATCTACATATAATATGAGAAATGCTACAGAGCTCCCACTCACTTTCTTGTAAACACAGGCTTCTCCATAAGTCTGCGTAAACCCAAACGCTTTAATCATCTCATCAAAGCGAATGTTCCAACTCTGAGATGCTTGCACCAGCCCATAAATCGAGCGTTGGAGCTTGCACACCTTGTCAGCATTCTTAGGATCGACAAAACCTTCCGGCTGCATCATATACAATTCTTCCTTAAGGAAACCATTAAGGGATGCCGTTTTGACGTCCATTTGCCATATCTCATAATCGTAGAATGCGGCAATTGCTAACATGATTCGGACGGACTTTAGCTTCGCTACCGGTGAGAAAGTCTCATCGTAGTCAACCCCTTGAACTTGTCGATAACCCTTGGCGACAAGTCGAGCTTTATAGATGGTCACATTACCATCCGCGTCTGTCTTCCTCTTAAAGATCCATTTATTTTCTATGGCTCGCCGTTCAACGGGCAAGTCAGTCAAAGTCCATACTTCGTTTTCATACATGGATCCTATCTCGGATTTCATGGCTTCCAGCCATTTTTCGGAATCCGGGCCTGCCATCGCTTCTTCATAGTTCGAGGGTTCACCGTTGTCTAACAACATGATTTCCAAGACAGGGTTGCCGTACCACTCTGGTGCGGAACGTGTCCTTGTGGACCTTCGAATTTCAGTAGGAGCTTGATCAGAAGTATCTTGATCATTATCATTAACTTCCTCTCTAGTCGGTGTAGGCACCTCAGGAACATTTTCTTGAGTTGCGCCATTTGCCGGTTCAAGAGGTAATACTTCATCAAGCTCTACTTTCCTCCCACTTACTTCTTTCGAGAGAAACTCTTTCTCTAGAAAGGACCCATTCTTGGCAACAAAGATCTTGCCTTCGGATCTGAGGTAGAAGGTATACCCAATAGTTTCTTTTGGGTATCCTATGAAGACGCATTTTTCCGACTTGGCTTCGAGCTTTTCAGGTTGAAGTTTCTTGACATAAGCATCGCATCCCCAAACTTTTAGAAACGACAGCTTAGGTTTCTTCCCAAACCATAATTCATACGGTGTCGTCTCAACGGATTTCGACGGAGCCCTATTTAAAGTGAATGCGGCAGTCTCTAAAGCATAGCCCCAAAAAGATAGCGGTAAATCGGTAAGAGACATCATAGACCGCACCATATCTAATAGAGTGCGATTACGATGTTCGGACACACCGTTACGCTGAGGTGTTCTAGGCGGCGTGAGTTGTGAAACTATTCCACATTTTCTTAAGTGTGTGCCAAACTTGTGACTCAAGTATTCTCCTCCACGATCTGATCGTAGAAACTTGATTTTCCTGTCACGTTGATTCTCAACCTCACTCTGAAATTCCTTGAACTTTTCAAAGGTTTCAGACTTGTGTTTCATTAAGTAGATATACCCATATCCACTTAAATCATCAGTGAGTGTGAGAACATAACGACAGCCACCGCGAGCCTCAACACTCATTGGACCGCACACATCAGTATGTATGATTTCCAATAAGTTGGTTGCTCGCTCCATTGTTCCTGAGAACGGAGTCTTGGTCATCTTACCCATGAGGCATGGTTCGCACGTGTCAAATGATTCATAATCAAGAGACTCTAAAAGTCCATCTGCATGGAGCTTCTTCATGCGTTTGACACCTATGTGACCAAGGCGGCAGTGCCACAAGTATGTGGGACTATCATTATCAACCTTACATCTTTTGGTACTCACATTATGAACATGTGTAGCATCACGTTCGAGATTCATAAAGAATAAACCATTCACCATAGGAGCATGACCATAAAACATATCTCTCATATAAATAGAACAACCATTATTCTCGGATTTAAATGAGTAGCCATCTCGAATTAAACGAGATCCCGATACAATGTTCATGCTCAAAGCTGGCACTAAATAACAATTATTAAGGTTTAAAACTAATCCCGAAGGTAGATGCAGAGGTAGCGTGCCGACGGCGATCACATTGACCTTGGAACCATTCCCGACGCGCATCGTCACCTCGTCCTTTGCCAGTTTCCGCTTATTCCGCAGCCCCTGCTTTGAGTTACAAATGTGAGCAACTGCACCGGTATCAAATACCCAGGAGCTACTACGGACACTAGTAAGGTACACATCAATTACATGTATATCACATATACCTTTTGTTTTGCCGGCCTTCTTGTCTGCTAAGTATTTAGGGCAGTTCCGCTTCCAGTGACCGCTTCCCTTGCAATAAAAGCACTCAGTCTCGGGCTTGGGTCCATTCTTTGGCTTCTTCCCGGCAGCTTGCTTGCCGGGCACGGCAACCTCCTTGCCGTCCTTCTTTAAGTTCTTTTTACCCTTGCCTTTCTTGAACTTAGTGGTTTTATTGACCATCAACACTTGATGTTCCTTCTTGACTTCTACCTCCGCTGATTTCAGCATTGAGAACAACTCAGGAATGGTCTTTTGCATCCCCTGCATATTGAAGTTCATCACAAAGCTCTTGTAGCTTGGTGGAAGCGACTGGAGGATTCTATCAATGACCGCATCATCCGGGAGATTACCTCCCAGTTGAGACAAGCGGTTATGTAACCCGGACATAGTGAGTATGTGCTCACTGACAGAACTATTTTCCTCCATCTTACAGCTGAAGAACTTATCAGAGACTTCATATCTCTCGATCCGGGCATGAGCTTGAAAAACCATTTTCAGCTCTTCGAACATCTCATATGCTCCATGTCTCTCAAAACGTTTTTGGAGCCCCGGCTCTAAGCTGTAAAGCATGCCGCACTGAACGAGGGAGTAGTCGTCAACACGTGTCTGCCAAGCGTTCATAACGTCTTGGTTCTGTGGGACGGGAGCTTCACCTAGCGGTGCTTGTAGGACATAATCTTTCTTGGCAGCTATGAGGATGATCCTCAGGTTCCGGACCCAGTCCGTATAGTTGCTGCCATCGTCTTTCAGTTTGGTTTTCTCTAGGAATGCGTTGAAGTTGAGGACTACGTTGGCCATTTGATCTACAAGACATATTGCAAAGATTTTAGACTAAGTTCATGATAATTAAGTTCATCTAATCAAATTATTAATGAACTCCCACTTAGATTAGACATCCCTCTAGTCATCTAAGTATTACATGATCCGAGTTGACTAGGCCGTGTCCGATCATCACGTGAGACGGACTAGTCAACATCGGTGAACATCTTCATGTTGATCGTATCTTCTATACGACTCATGCTCGACCTTTCGGTCTTCTGTGTTTCGAGGCCATGTCTGTACATGCTAGGCTCGTTAAGTCAACCTAAGTGTTTGCATGTGTAAATCTGTCTTACACCCGTTGTATGTGAACGTCTGAATAAAACACCCGATCATCACGTGATGTTTTGAGACAGCGAACTGTGCAACGGTGCACAGTTAGGGGGAACACTTCTTGAAATTAGTATGAGGGATCATCTTATTTACTACCGTCGTTCTAAGTAAACAAGATGCAAAACATGATAAACATCACATGCAATCAAATAATGAACGTGACATGATATGGCCAATATCACATAGCTCCTTTGATCTCCATCTGGGGCTCCATGATCATCTTGTCACCGGCTTGACACCATGATCTCCATCATCATGATCTCCATCATCGTGTCTCCATGAAGTTGCTCGCCAACTATTACTTCTACTACTATGGCTAACGCATTTAGCAATAAAGTAAAGTAATTTACATGGCGTTTCTCAATGACTCGCAGGTCATATAAAAGAATAAAGACAACTCCTATGGCTCCTGCCGGTTGTCATACTCATCGACATGCAAGTCGTGATTCCTATTACAATAGCATGAACATCTCATACATCACATATAGATCATTCATCATTCATCACAACTTTGGCCATATCATATCACAAACCACTTGCTGCAAAAACAAGTTAGACGTCCTCTAATTGTTGTTGCAAGTTTTACGTGGCTGAATTAGGGTTCTAGCAAGAACGTCTTCTTACCTACGTTAAAGCCACAACGTGATTTGTCAACTTCTATTTACCCTTCATAAGGACCCTGTTCATCGAATCCGCTCCAACTGAAGTGGGAGAGACAGACACCCGCCAGCCACCTTATGCAACTAGTGCATGTTAGTCGGTGGAATCGGTCTCACATAAGCGTACGTGTAAGGTTGGTCCGGGCCGCTTCATCCCATAATACCGCTGAAGCAAGAAAAGACTAGTAGCGGCAAGAAAGTTGACAAATCTACGCCCACAACAAATTGTGTTCTACTCGCGCAAGAAGAACTACGCATAGACCTAGCTCATGATGCCACTGTTGGGGAACGTTGCAGAAAACAAAAATTTTCCTACTCGTTTCACCAAGATCCATCTAGGAGTTCATCTAGCAACGAGTCATCGGATGCATCTACATACCTTTGTAGATCACGCGCGGAAGCGTTCAAAGAACGGGGATGAGGAAGGTGTACTCGACGTGATCCAAATCACCGATGACCAAGCGCCGAACGGACGGCACCTCCGCGTTCAACACACGTACGGGACGGGAGATGTCTCCTCCTTCTTGATCCAGCAAAGGGGGAGGAGAGGTTGATGAAGATCTAGCAGCACGACGGCATGGTGGTGGATGCAGGGCGTCACAGTAGCAGGGCTTCGCCTATACTACGAGGGAGAGACGTAACGGGGAGAGAGGGAGGCGCCAAGGGCTGGTGTATGAGGTCCCTCCTCTCCCCCACTATATATAGGAGGGCCAAGGGGGGGTGGTGCGCAGCCTAGGAGATCCAATCTCCTAGGTGCGGCGGCCAAGGGGAGGTTTCCCTCCCCCCCAAGGCACCTAGGGGTGCCTTCCACTAGTGGGACTCCTCCCCCATGGAAACCCTAGGCGCATGGGCCTATAGGGGCTGGTGCCCTTGGCCCATCTAGGCCAAGGCGCACCCCCTACAGCCCATGTGGCCCCCCGGGACAGGTGGCCCCACCCGGTGGGCCCCCGGGACCCCTCCGGTGGTCCCGGTACAATACCGATAACCCCGAAACTTGTCCCGATGGCCGAAACAGCACTTCCTATATATAATTCTTTACCTCCGGACCATTCCGGAACTCCTCGTGACGTCCGGGATCCTCATCCGGGACTCCGAACAACATTCGGGTTACTGCATATTCATACTCAACAACCCTAGCGTCACCTGAACCTTAAGTGTGTAGACCCTACGGGTTCGGGAGACAGGCAGACATGACCGAGACGACTCTCCGGTCAATAACCACAGCGGGATCTGGATACCCATGTTGGCTCCCACATGCTCCACGATGATCTCATCGGATGAACCACGATGTCGAGGATTCAATCAACCCCGTATGCAATTCCCTTTGTCAATCGATATGTTACTTGCCCGAGATTCGATCGTCGGTATCCCAATACCTCGTTCAATCTCGTTACCGGCAAGTCACTTTACTCGTACCGTAATGCATGATCCCGTGACCAGACACTTGGTCACTTTGAGCTCATTATGATGATGCATTACCGAGTGGGCCCAGTGATACCTCTCCGTCATACGGAGTGACAAATCCCAGTCTTGATCCATGTCAACCCAACAGACACTTTCGGAGATACCCGTAGTCTACCTATAGTCAATAGTCTTATATACCAGTTACGTTGTGACGTTTGGTATACCCAAAGCACTCCTACGGTATCCGGGAGTTACACGATCTCATGGTCTAAGGAAAAGATACTTTGACATTGGAAAACTCTAGCAAACGAACTATACGATCTTGTGCTATGTTTAGGATTGGGTCTTGTCCATCACATCATTCTCCTAATGATGTGATCTCATTATCAATGACATCCAATGTCCATAGTCAGGAAACCATGACTATCTGTTGATCAACGAGCTAGTCAACTAGAGGCTTACTAGGGACATGTTGGTGTCTGTTATTCACACATGTATTACGATTTCCGGATAACACAATTATAGCATGAATAAAGACAATTATCATGAACAAGGAAATATAATAATAATGCTTTTATTATTGCCTCTAGGGCAATTTCCAACACCAAGCATATACAGATATGGCCTCGGAACACGAGACCGAAAGGTCGAGCGTGAATCATATAGTAGATATGATCAACATAGTGATGTTCACCAATGAAACTACTCCATCTCACGTGATGATCGGACATGGTTTAGTTGATTTGGATCACGTGATCACTTAGAGGATTAGAGGGATGTCTATCTAAGTGGGAGTTCTTAAGTAATATGATTAATTGAACTTAAATTTATCATGAACTTAGTCCTGGTAGTATTTTGCAAATCATGTTGTAGATCAATAGCTCGCGTTGTTGCTTCCCTGTGTTTATTTTGATATGTTCCTAGAGAAAATTGTGTTGAAAGATGTTAGTAGCAATGATGCGGATTGGATCCGTGATCTGAGGTTTATCCTCATTGCTGCACAGAAGAATTATGTCCTTGATGCACCGCTAGGTGACAGACCTATTGCAGGAGCAGATGCAGACGTTATGAACGTTTGGCTAGCTCAATATGATGACTACTTGATAGTTTAGTGCACCATGCTTAACGGCTTAGAATCGGGACTTCAAAGACGTTTTGAACGTCATGGACCATATGAGATGTTCCAGGAGTTGAAGTTAATATTTCAAGCAAATACCCGAGTTGAGAGATATGAAGTCTCCAACAAGTTCTATAGCTAAAAGATGGAGGAGAATCGCTCAACTAGTGAGCATGTGCTCAGATTGTCTGGGTACTACAATCGCTTGAATCAAGTGGGAGTTAATCTTCCAGATAAAATAGTGATTGACAGAATTCTCTAGTCACCATCACCAAGTTAGTAGAACTTCGTGATGAACTATAATATGCAAGGGATAACGGAAACGATTCCCAAGCTCTTCGTAATGCTAAAATTGACGAAGGTAGAAATCGAGAAAAACATCAAGTGTTGATGGTAGACAAGACCACTAGTTTCAAGAAAAGGGTAGAGGGAAGAAGGGGAACTTCAAGAAGAACAGCAAGCAAGTTGCTGCTCAAGTGAAGAAGCCCAAGTCTGGTCCTAAGCCTGAGACTAAGTGCTTCTACTGCAAAGGGACTGGTCACTGGAAGCGGAACTACCCCAAGTGATTGGCGGATAAGAAGGATGGCAAAGTGAACATAAGTATATTTGATATACATGTTATTGATGTGTACTTTACTAGTGTTTATAGCAAACCCCTCAGTATTTGATACTAGTTCAGTTGCTAAGATTAGTAACTCGAAACGGGAGTTGCAGAATAAACAGAGACTAGTTAAGGGTGAAGTGACGATGTGTGTTGGAAGTGGTTCCAAGATTGATATGATCATCATCGCACACTCCCTATAATTTCGGGATTAGTGTTGAACCTAAATAAGTGTTATTTGGTGTTTGCGTTGAGCATGAATATGATTTGATCATGTTTATTGTAATACGGTTATTCATTTAAGTAAGAGAATAAATTGTTGTTCTGTTTACATGAATAAAACCTTATATGGTTACACACCCAATGAAAATAGTTCATTGGATCTCGATCGTAGTGATACACATAATCTCGTAGGTAACAGAGTGAGATCCGCACCAGAGTGGTACTAATCCTGTTCTGGAAGTCATGTTACTAGACCATGACGAACTGTGAACTATGAGGAAGCGATGATGAGCCCAGATTCCGCGAAATGGTTTTGAGACCATGAAATCTGAGATATGATCCATGTATGAGAACAAAGTATGGACTTTGATGGATTTGCCCGTTGACGGCAAGCCATAGAAAATAAATGGATCTTCAAGATGAAGACGGATGCTGATAGTAGTGTTACTATCTACAAAGCTAGAATTGTCGAAAAAGGTTTTCGACAAGTTCAAGGTGTTGACTACGATGAGAGTATCACTCGTATCTATGCTTAAGTCTGTCGAATCATGTTAGCAATTGCCGCATTTTATGAAATCTGGCAAATGGATAAACAAAACTACATTCCTTAATGGATTTAAAGAAGAGTTGTATATGATGCAACCAGAAGGTTTTGTCAATCCTAAAGGTGCTAACAAAATATGCAAGCTCCAGCGATCCATCTATGGACTGGTGCAAGCATCTCGGAGTTGGAATATACGCTTTGATAAGTTGATCAAAGCATATAGTTTTATACAGACTTGCGGTGAAGCCTGTATTTACAAGAAAGTGAGTGGGAGCACTACAACATTTCTGATAAGTATATGTGAATGACATATTGTTGATCGGAAATAATGTAGAATTATTCTGCAAAGCATAAAGGAGTGTTTGAAAGGAGTTTTTCAAAGAAAGACCTCGGTGAAGCTGCTTACATATTGAGTATCAAGATCTATAGAGATAGATCAAGACGCTTGATAAGTTTTTTCAATGAGTACATACCTTGACAAGATTTTGAAGTAGTTCAAAATGGAACAGTCAAAGAAAAAGTTTCTTGCCTGTGTTACAAGGTGTGAAGTTGAGTAAGACTCAAAGCCCGACCACGGCAAAAGATAGAAAGAGAATGAAAGTCATTCCCTATGCCTCAGTCATAGGTTCTATAAAGTATGCCATGCTGTGTACCAGATCTATTGTATACCATACACTGTGTTAAGAGAGGGAGTACAATAGTGATCTAGGAGTAGATCAATGGACAGCGGTCAAAATTATCCTTACTGGAATAAGGATATGTTTCTCGATTACGGAGGTGACAAAAGGTTCGTCGTAAAGGGTTACGTCGATGCAAGTTTTGACACTGATCCAGATACTCTAAGTCTCAATCTGGATACATATTGAAAGTGGGAGCAATTAGCTAGAGTAGCTCCATGCAGAGCATTGTTGACATAGAAATTTGCAAAATACATGCGGATCTGAATGTGGCAGACCCGTTGACTAAACTTCTCTCACAAGCAAAACATGATCACTTTTTGGGTCTTAATCACATAGCGATGTGAACTAGATTATTGAATCTAGTAAACCCTTTGGGTGTTAGTCACATGGAGATGTGAACCAATCACATAAAGATGTGAACTATCGATGTTAATCACATGGTGATGTGATCTAGATTATTTTAGACTCTAGTGCAAGTGGGAGACTGAAGGAAATATTGCCCTAGAGGCAATAATAAAGTTATTATTTATTTCCTTATTTCATGATAAATGTTTATTATTCATGCTAGAATTGTATTAACCGGAAACATAATACATGTGTGAATACATAGACAAACAGAGTGTCACTAGTATGCCTCTACTTGACTAGCTCATTAATCAAAGATGGTTATGTTTCCTAAACCATGAACAAAGAGTTGTTATTTGATTAACGAGGTCACATCATTAGTTGAATGATCTGATTGACATGACCCATTCCATTAGCTTAGCACTCGATCGTTTAGTATGTTGCTATTGCTTTCTTCATGACTTATACATGTTCCTATGACTATGAGATTATGCAACTCCCGTTTGCCGGAGGAACACTTTGTGTGCTACCAAACGTCACAACGTGAATGGGTGATTATAAAGGAGCTCTACAGGTGTCTCCAAAGGTAGATGTTGGGTTGGCGTATTTCGAGATTAGGATTTGTCACTCCGATTGTCGGAGAGGTATCTCCTGGGCCCTCTCGGTAATGCACATCACTTAAGCCTGCAAGCATTGCAACTAATGAAGTTAGTGCGGGATGATGTATTACGGAACGAGTAAAGAGACTTGCCGGTAACGAGATGAACTAGGTATTGGATACCGACGATCGAATCTCAGGCAAGTAACATACCGATGACAAAGGGAACAACGTATGTTGTTATGCGGTCTGACCGATAAGATCTCGTAGAATATGTAGGAGCCAATATGGCATCCAGGTCCGCGCTATTTGGTTTATTGACCGAGACGTCCTCGGTCATGTCTAACATTGTTCTCGAACCGTAGGGTCCGCACGCTTAAGGTTTCGATAACAGTTATATTATGAGTTTTATGAGTTTTGATGTACCCGAAGGATCGGAGTCCCGGATGAGATGGGACATGACGAGGAGTCCTCGAAATGGTCGAGACGTAAAGATCGATATATTGGACGACTATATTCGGACATCGGAAAGGTTCCGAGTGATTCGGGTATTTTTCGGAGTACCGGGGAGTTACGGGAATACGGGGAAAGTATTGGGCCTTATTGGGCCATACGGGAAAGAGAGAGGGGCTGCCTAGGGCAGGCCCCCCCCCAAGGCCTAGTCCGAATTGGACTAGGGGGAGGGGCTGCGCCCCCTCCTTCCTTCCCTTCTCCTTCCCCTTCCTTGTCTCCTACTCCTACTACATGGAAGGACTCCTAGTTGGACTAGGAAAGGGGGAATCCTACTCCCGGTGGGAGTAGGACTCCCCTAGGGCGCGCCATAGAGAGGGCCGGCCCTCCCCTCCTCCACTCCTTTATATACGAGGGCGGGGGGCACCCCATAGACACAAGTTGATCTTCGTGATCGTTCCTTAGCCGTGTGCGGTGCCCCCCTCCACCATATTCCACCTCGGTCATATTGTAGCAGTGCTTAGGCGAAGCCCTGCGACAGTTGAACATCAAGATCGTCACCACGCCGTCGTGCTGACGGAACTCCTCCCCGAAGCTTTGCTGGATCGGAGCCCGGGGAGCGTCATCGAGCTGAACGTGTGCCAAGAACTCGGAGGTACCGGAGTAACGGTGCTTGGATCGGTTGGACCGGGAAGACGTACGACTACTTCCTCTACGTTGCATCAACGCTTCCGCTTCGGTCTACGAGGGTACGTAGACAACACTCCCCTCTCGTTGCTATGCATCGTCATGATCTTGCGTGTGCGTAGGAATTTTTTTGAAATTACTACGAAACCCAACAATGGCATCCGATCCTAGGTTTTACATGATGATGTTATATGCACGAGTAGAACACAAGTGAGTTGTGGGCGATATAAGTCATACTGCTTACCAGCATGTCATACTTTGGTTCGGTGGTATTGTTGGACGAAGCGGCCCGGACTGACATTACGCGTACGCTTACGCGAGACCGGTTCTCCCGACGTGCTTTGCACATAGGTGGCTTGCGGGTGACAGTTTCTCCAACTTTAGTTGAATCGAGTGTGGCTACGCCCGGTCCTTGCGAAGGTTAAAACAACCAACTTGACAAACTATCGTTGTGGTTTTGATGCGTAGGTAAGATTGGTTCTTGCTTAAGCCCGTAGCAGCCACGTAAAACTTGCAACAACAAAGTAGAGGACGTCTAACTTGTTTTTGCAGGGCATGTTGTGATGTGATATGGTCAAGACATGATGCTAAATTTTATTGTATGAGATGATCATGTTTTGTAACCGAGTTATCGGCAACTGGCAGGAGCCATATGGTTGTCGCTTTATTGCATAAGATGCAAGCGCCCAATAATTGCTTTACTTTATCGCTATGCGATAGCAATAGTTGCAAGCAAAGTTGGCGAGACACACGACGATATAGATCAAGATGATGGAGATCATGGTGTCATGCCGGTGACGATGAGATCATGACAGTACTTTGGAGATGGAGATCAAAGCGCAAGATGATGATGGCCATATCATGTCACATATTTTGATTGCATATGATGTTTATCTTTTATACATCTTATTTTGCTTAGTTTGACGGTAGCATTTTAAGATGATCTCTCACTAATTATCAAGAAGTGTTCTCCCTGAGTATGCACCGTTGCGAAAGTTCTTCGTGCTGAGACACCACGTGATGATCGGGTGTGATAGGCTCTACGTTCAAATACAACGGGTGCAAAACAGTTGCACACGCGGAATACTCAAGTTATACTTGACGAGCCAAGCATATACAGATATGGCCTCGGAACACGAAGACCGAAAGGTCGAGCATGAATCATATAGTAGATATGATCAATATAGTGATGTTCACCAATGAAACTGCTCCATCTCACGTGATGATCGGACATGGTTTAGTTGATTTGGATCACATGATCACTTAGAGGATTAGAGGGATGTCTATCTAAGTGGGAGTTCTTAAGTAATATGATTAATTGAACTTAAATTTATCATGAACTTAGTCCTGGTAGTATTTTGCAAATTATATTGTAGATCAATAGCTCGCGTTGTTGCTTCCCTGTGTTTATTTTGATATGTTCCTAGAGAAAATTGTGTTGAAAGATGTTAGTAGCAATGATGCGGATTGGATCCGTGATCTGAGATTTATCCTCATTGCTACACAGAAGAATTATGTCCTTGATGCACCGCTAGCTGACGGACCTATTGCAGGAGCAGATGCAGACGTTATGAATGTTTGGCTAGCTCAATATGATGACTACTTGATAGTTTAGTGCACCATGCTTAATGGCTTAGAATCGGGACTTCAAAGACGTTTTGAACGTCATGGAACATATGAGATGTTCCAGGAGTTGAAGTTAATATTTCAAGCAAATACTCGAGTTGAGAGATATGAAGTCTCCAACAAGTTCTATAGCTAAAAAATGGAGGAGAATCGCTCAACTAGTGAGCATGTGCCCAGATTGTTTAAGTACTACAATCGCTTGAATCAAGTGGGAGTTAATCTTCCAGATAAGATAGTGATTGACAGAATTCTCTAGTCACCATCACCAAGTTAGTAGAACTTCGTGATGAACTATGATATGCAAGGGATAACGGAAACGATTCCCAAACTCTTCGTAATGCGGAAATTGATGAAGGTAGAAATCGAGAAAAACATCAAGTGTTGATGGTAGACAAGACCACTAGTTTCAAGAAAAGGGCAGAGGGAAGAAGGGGAACTTCAAAAAGAACAGCAAGCAAGTTGCTGCTCAAGTGAAGAAGCCCAAGTCTGATCCTAAGCCTGAGACTAAGTGCTTCTACTGCAAAGGGACTGGTCACTGGAAGCGGAACTACCCCAAGTGATTGGCAGATAAGAAGGATGGCAAAGTGAACATAAGTATATTTGATATACATGTTATTGATGTGTACTTTACTAATGTTTATAGCAACCCCTCAGTATTTGATACTAGTTCAGGTGCTAAGATTAGTAACTCGAAATGGGAGTTGTAGAATAAAACAGAGACTAGTTAAGGGTGAAGTGACGATGTGTGTTGGAAGTGGTTCCAAGATTGATATGATCATCATCGCACACTCCCTATAATTTCGAAGGATTAGTGTTGAACCTAAATAAGTGTTATTTGGTGTTTGTGTTGAGCATGAATATGATTTGATCATGTTTATTGTAATATGGTTATTCATTTAAGTAAGAGAATAAATTGTTGTTCTGTTTACATGAATAAAACCTTATATGGTTACACACCCAATGAAAATAGTTCATTGGATCTCGATCGTAGTGATACACATAATCATAATATTGAAACCAAAAGATGCAAAGTTAATAATGATAGTGCAACTTATTTGTGGCACTACCGTTTAGGTCATATTGGTGTAAAGCGCATGAAGAAACTCCATACTGATGGGCTTTTGGAATCACTTGATTATGAATCAGTTAATGCTTGCGAACCATGCCTCATGGGCGAGATGACCAAGACTCCGTTCTTCGGAACAATGGAGCGAGCAACTGACTTATTGGAAATAATACATACTGATGTATGCGATCCGATGAGTGTTGAGGCTTGCGGCAGGTATCGTTATTTTCTGACCTTCACAGATGATTTGAGCAGATATGGGTATATCTACTTGATGAAACATAAGTCTGAAACATTTGAAAAGTTCAAAGAATTTCAGAGTGAAGTGGAGAATCATCGTGACAAGAAAATATGGTTTCTATGATCTGATCGCAGAGACAAATATTTGAGTTACGAGTTTGGCCTTCAGTTAAAAACAATGTGAAATAGTTTCACTACTCACGCCACCTGGAACACCACAGCATAATGGTGTGTCCGAACGTCATAACCGTACTTTATTAGATATGGTGCGATCTATGATGTCTCTTACAGATTTACCGCTATCGTTTTGGGGTTATGCATTAGAGACAGCTACATTCACGTTAAATAGGGCACCATCTAAATCCGTTGAGACGACACCGTATGAACTATGGTTTGGCAAGAAACCTAAGCTATCGTTTCTTAAAGTTTGGGACTGCGATGCTAATGTGAAAAAGTTTCAACATGATAAGCTCGAACCCAAATCGGAGAAGTAAATCTTCATAGGTTACCCAAAAGAAAATGTTGGGTACACCTTCTATCACAGATCCGAAGGCAAGTTATTCATTGTTGAGAATGGATCCTTTCTAGAGAAGGAGTTTCTCACGAAAGAAGTGAGTGGGAGGAAAGTAGAAAACTTGATAAGGTAATTGTACCTTCTCCCTTATTGGAAAGTAGTACATCACAGAAACCGGTTTCTGTGACACCTACACCAATTAGTGAGGAAGCTAATAATGATGATCATGAAACTTCAGATCAAGTTACTACCGAATCTCGTAGGTAAACCAGAGTGAGATCCGCACCAGAGTGGTACGGTAATCCTGTTCTGGAAATCATGTTACTAGACCATGACGAACTTGTGAACTATGAGGAAGCGATGATGAGCCCAGATTCCGCGAAATGGTTTTGAGACCATGAAATCTGAGATATGATCCATGTATGAGAACAAAGTATGGACTTTGATGGATTTACCCGTTGAACGGCAAGCCATAGAAAATAAATGGATCTTCAAGATGAAGACGGACGCTGATAGTAGTGTTACTATCTACAAAGCTAGAATTGTCGAAAAAGGTTTTCGACAAGTTCAAGGTGTTGACTACGATGAGAGTTTATCACTCGTATCGATGCTTAAGTCTGTCTGAATCATGTTAGCAATTGCCGCATTTTATGAAATCTGGCAAATGGATAAACAAAACTACATTCCTTAATGGATTTAAAGAAGAGTTGTATATGATGCAACCAGAAGGTTTTGTCAATCCTAAAGGTGCTAACAAAATATGCAAACTCCAGCGATCCATCTATGGACTGGTGCAAGCATCTCGGAGTTGGAATATACGCTTTGATAAGTTGATCAAAGCATATAGTTTTATACAGACTTGCGGTGAAGCCTGTATTTACAAGAAAGTGAGTGGGAGCACTACAACATTTCTGATAAGTATATGTGAATGACATATTGTTGATCGGAAATAATGTAGAATTATCCTGCAAAGCATAAAGGAGTGTTTGAAAGGAGTTTTTCAAAGAAAGACCTCGGTGAAGCTGCTTACATATTGAGTATCAAGATCTATAGAGATAGATCAAGACGCTTGATAAGTTTTTTCAATGAGTACATACCTTGACAAGATTTTGAAGTAGTTCAAAATGGAACAGTCAAAGAAAAAGTTTCTTGCCTGTGTTACAAGGTGTGAAGTTGAGTAAGACTCAAAGCCCGACCACGGCAAAAGATAGAAAGAGAATGAAAGTCATTCCCTATGCCTCAGTCATAGGTTCTATAAAGTATGCCATGCTGTGTACCAGATCTATTGTATACCATACACTGTGTTAAGAGAGGGAGTACAATAGTGATCTAGGAGTAGATCAATGGACAGCGGTCAAAATTATCCTTACTGGAATAAGGATATGTTTCTCGATTACGGAGGTGACAAAAGGTTCGTCGTAAAGGGTTACGTCGATGCAAGTTTTGACACTGATCCAGATAACTCTAAGTCTCAATCTGGATGCATATTGAAAGTGGGAGCAATTAGCTGGAGTAGCTCCATGCAGAGCATTGTTGACATAGAAATTTGCAAAATACATACGGATCTGAATGTGGCAGACCCGTTGACTAAACTTCTCTCACAAGCAAAACATGATCACTTTTTGGGTCTTAATCACATAGCGATGTGAACTAGATTATTGAATCTAGTAAACCCTTTGGGTGTTAGTCACATGGAGATGTGAACCAATCACATAAAGATGTGAACTATTGATGTTAAATCACATGGCGATGTGATCTAGATTATTGACTCTAGTGCAAGTGGGAGACTGAAGGAAATATGCCCTAGAGGCAATAATAAAGTTATTATTTATTTCCTTATATCATGATAAATGTTTATTATTCATGCTAGAATTGTATTAACCGGAAACATAATACATGTGTGAATATATAGACAAACAGAGTGTCACTAGTATGCCTCTACTTGACTAGCTCGTTAATCAAAGATGGTTATGTTTCCTAACCATGGACAAAGAGTTGTTATTTGATTGACGGGATCACATCATTAGTTGAATGATCTGATTGACATGACCCATTCCATTAGCTTAGCACCTGATCGTTTAGTTAGTTGCTATTGCTTTCTTCATGACTTATACATGTTCCTATGACTACGAGATTATGCAACTCCCGTTTGCCGGAGGAACACTTTGTGTGCTACCAAACGTCACAACGTAACTGGGTGATTATAAAGGAGCTCTACTGGTGTCTCCAAAGGTACATGTTGGGTTGGCGTATTTCGAGATTAGGATTTGTCACTCCAAATGTCGGAGAGGTATCTCTGGGCCCTCTCGGTAATGCACATCACTTAAGCCTTGCAAGCATTGCAACTAATGAGTTAGTTGCGGGATGATGTATTACGGAACGAGTAAAGAGACTTGCCGGTAACGAGATTGAACTAGGTATCGGATACCGACGATCGAATCTCAGGCAAGTAACATACCGATGACAAAGGGAACAACGTATGTTGTTATGCGGTCTGACCGATAAAGATCTTCGTAGAATATGTAGGAGCCAATATGGGCATCCAGGTCCCTCTATTGGTTATCGACCGGAGACGTGTCTCGGTCATGTCTACATTGTTCTCGAACCGTAGGGTCCGCACGCTTAAGGTTTCGATGACAGTTATATTATGAGTTTATGAGTTTTGATGTACCGACGGAGTTCGGAGTCCCGGATGAGATCGGGGACATGACGAGGAGTCTCGAAATGGTCGAGACGTCAAGATCGATATATTGGATGACTATATTCGGACATCGGAAAGGTTCCGAGTGATTCGGGTATTTTTCGGAGTACCGGGGAGTTACGGGAATACGGGGGAAAAGTATTGGGCCTTATTGGGCCATACGGGAAAGAGAGAGGGGCTGCCTAGGGCAGGCCGCCCCCCCCAAGGCCTAGTCCGAATTGGACTAGGGGGAGGGGCTGCGCCCCCTCCTTCCTTCCCTTCTCCTTTCCCCTTCCTTGTCTCCTACTCCTACTACATGGAAGGAATCCTAGTTGGACTAGGAAAAGGGGAATCCTACTCCCGGTGGGAGTAGGACTCCCTAGGGCGCGCCATAGAGAGGGCCGGCCCTCCCCTCCTCCACTCCTTTATATACGGGGGCAGGGGGCACCCCATAGACACAAGTTGATCTTCGTGATCGTTCCTTAGTCGTGTGCGGTGCCCCCCTCCACGATATTACACCTCGGTCATATAGTAGCGGTGCTTAGGCGAAGCCCTGCGACGGTTGAACATCAAGATCGTCACCACGCCGTCGTGCTGACGGAACTTCTCCCCAAAGCTTTGCTGGATCGGAGCCCGGGGAGCGTCATCGAGCTGAACGTGTGCCAAGAACTCGGAGGTGCCGGAGTAACGGTGCTTGGATCGGTTGGACCAGGAAGACGTACGACTACTTCCTCTACATTGCGTCAACGCTTCCGCTTCGGTCTATGAGGGTACGTAGACAACACTCTCCCCTCTCGTTGCTATGCATCACCATGATCTTGCGTGTGCGTAGGAAATTTTTGAAATTACTACGTTCCCCAACAAATGCCGGGCCGGTCCGTTAAGTTTGAGCGGGAGGTACTTGATGGCGTGTAGATCATCGCCGCGTGCCATGTGGATGTGAAGGAGATAATCCTCAATCCATACCGCGCGGGTCTCTAGTGCCATCGTATGATTCGATGTTTACGGGTTTAAAGCCCTCTGGGATTTTATGATCCATTACTTCATTCGTGAAGCATAGGGGGTGTGCGGCGCCTCTGTACTGGGCTATATCACGACGCAGCTCGGAAGAGCTATGTCTGTTGTGTTCGGCCCGGCCGGATTTGTTGTATCTAGCGTGAGGATCATTGTCACATGCCGTAGGGTGCCTGCGCGATCCGTAGATCGATCTTGTCTGCCTTGCCTTGTCCTCCAGTATGTCTCGCAGGTCGGGCGCATTTTCCCGTGCCTTAGTTGTGCGGCGTCGGGGCATGTCTTGGGTGGAGGGCTGATAGGCCTCTTTGTCGCGGCCACGAGGTGGCCGGTCTGCCATGTCATGCGCTGGTGATGCAGGTGCTTCCTCCTCTGATCGGGGTAGTGACCTGTGTTTCGGGTAACTCTTGGAGGGGCGTTCGAGTTCATACTCTTCGGCCGCAAGGACTTCGGTCCATCTGTCAGCTAGCAAATCTTGGGCAGCTTTAAGCTGTTGCTGCTTTTTCTTGAGGCTGCATGCCGTGGCTAAAAGCCTGCGTCTAAAACGCTCTTGTTCGGCGGGGTCTGATGGTATGACGAATTCGTCGTCATCGAGGCTTGCCTCGTTTTCGGAGGGAGGCATATAGTTATCATCCTCGACCTCTCGGTCTGCCGCTCTCTCATGAGGGCTGGCTTCTCCATCTTCCTGTGCCGGATCTTGCTGAGGTGGGTGTTCTTCAGCACTATCTGGGTTAGTATTATCTCCCGTCCCGGAATCACCATTTTTTTTGGCGGGATTTAGAGCGGCGCCGCTGACGCCGGCACTTCGGCTGTTTCTTGGGGGCTTCATTCCCCATTGTTCCATCGCCATCTCCGTCTTTTGGAGTATCCACCATGTATATGTCATATGACGAGGTGGCGTTCCAGCGCCCTACAGGTGTTGGTTCCTGTTCGTCTCCTATATCGTCGTCCATGCCGTCGATGTCTTCGGAGCCGAAGTCCAGTATGTCGGTTAAATCGTCGACAGTGGCTACAAAGTGGGTGGTGGGTGGGTTTTGAATTTCCTCACCGTCCGTATCCCACCCTTGCTGACCGTAGTTCGGCCAGGGCTCTCTTGATAAAGAGAGATACTTAAGGGAATTCAGGATGTCGCCAAAAGGCGAATGCTGAAAGATGTCCGCGGCGGTGAACTCCATTACCGGCGCCCAATCGGATTTGATTGGCAGGGGTGCGGGGGGCTCGGAGTTCGGAGAGGAATCCGGCTCCTCGGAGTCTCGGGCCACACGGAGTGCGAGGCTGGAATTCGGCTCGATCGCCTCTGAGATAGTAGCCCCTGAGGCAGCGTCCAACCGCTGATCCTCGATCGGCGCAGTAGGTTCCGAATCAATGGTCGAAACCGATGCGTGTGCGGCCTCCAGGGCGCTGTTCGGCAACAGAGCTATATCATGCCTGTCGAGACAGTGCGGCACGCTTGGCTGTGGCTCAAATCCGTCAAAGATCAAGTCCCCGCGGATGTCAGCCATGTAGTTTAGGCTTCCAAACCTGACCTGATGGCCAGGGGCGTAGCTTTCGATCTGCTCAAGGTGGCCAAGCAAATTGGCCCGCAGTGCGAAGCCGCCGAAGATGAAGATCTGTCCGGGGAGAAAAGTCTCACCCTGGACCGCATCGTTGTTGAAGGTCGAAGGAGCCATCGGGCCTAAAGGCGACGACACAGAGGAACTCTCAATGAAAGCACCAATGTCGGTGTCAAAACCGGCAGATCTCGGGTAGGGGGTCCCGAACTGTGCGTCTAGGCCGGATGGTAACAGGAGACAGGGGACACTTTGTTTTACCCAGGTTCGGGCCCTCTCGATGGAGGTAAAACCCTACTCCTGCTTGATTAATATTGATGATATGGGTAGTACAAGAGTAGATCTACCACGAGATCAAGGAGGCTAAACCCTAGAAGCTAGCCTATGGTATGATTGTTGTGTATGGAGTTGATTCTGTCCTACGGACTACTACCCTCCAGTTTATATAGACACCGGATAGGGTTAGGGTTACATAGAGTCGGTTACAATGGTAGGAGATCTTGAATATCCGCATCGCCAAGCTTGCCTTCCACGCCAAGGAAAGTCCCCTTCGGACACGGGACGAAGTGTTCAATCTTGTATCTCCATAGTCCTGGAGTCCGGCTGAAGGTATAGTCCGGCTACCCGAACACCCCCTAATCCAGGACTCCCTCAGAGGGGGTCACATGGTACGACTAAGGCTCAATGTTGCGCCCTAATGCTAATTAACGTACACAGTTGTTGATTTTGGTCCGCCTAAACAAATGGTTGATGATTTTGATTGTTCATTCCATCGAATGAAAATTTAGGTGTTACACATGTGGATTTTTTGGGTATAGGTATAGCTGCACTCACTACTGGAATCGTCTCATACGCCGAGTGCCAAGAACACTCGGCAAAGGGCCTAAAACCCTCGGGAAAGGTTTTGCCGAGAGTTGCTCTCGACAAAGGCTACCCGGCGTACACCTCTCAGGAAAACATAAATTTGCTGAGAGCCAGAGCACGGGCACTCGGCAATGCATTTGCTGAGAGCAAAACAATGCCTCTCGACAAAATAAAGTGACTTCACGACCGCTTGTTTTGTCAGCTCTTTGCCGAGAGCCACGCTCGGCAAAACGGCCATAGCCAATTGCCAGCTGCTCCCAGCGCATGCCACTTCGCTAAGAGCCGCACTCGGTAAAGATTCATTCCCAGTTCCATTTATTCTACTTTTTCCTCGGATCGTTGCAACAAAAACAGATATACAATACACAAACTTGCATTTGAAGTCACAAAGTCTAACAACAAACTCACATAAGCATTATATAAATAGTTCACACAAGGTTCATTTGAAATCACAAAGTAGCTCTTTCGTACAAGTGCCTACTTACTAAACAACAAAGTGGTCAATGAAAGTCTACATGCGACTACATGAGAAAAACGACACCACAAAGTAGCTCTTCCATCCACTGAACCCGATAAACTGGCTTGCACCATTACCTAAGCCTAATTCAGATTTTCTCTTCAGGTTAAGCACATATTGATTGTAATGATACTCTGCCTTCTCCCTGCTATTGAATGAGTCATGGGAGTTGCCTTCATAGCGAAGCACTTGTTCATTGCATTCAGACCATGAACCATATACTCATGGACACCTACCACCGTACACCGCATACCAGTTCATCTACAAAGAAAGGGAAAAGGGGGCAGAGAAGGAATGGAAAGTTAAAATATCACATCATACATAATCCACGTAAGCATTCATCACTCATACAATCAAAAGCATCGCAAGTGGCAATCCAAGTCCATATCAGCAGCTACATGATTGTCACTAAATCAATTCCAAACTATCTAGGTGGACTACTCCGAGGTGTAGTCGGTGAAACCATTGATCATGGAGTCAGAGCATGTGGGGCCATCCCCCACAGTGGAGGACCAAGTGTTATCGGGAATGAAGGTCGGTGAACTCAATGGCACCGGGTCGTCACACTCCTTACGTTGTGGTGCCTTCCTCTCCTTACGTGGTGGTGCCTTCCTCTCCTTGGCTGGCAAATTCCTCTTGGCCAGATCCTCAAAATACTCTATTAGGACCAGCTGCGGCTTCTTCTCAATGAGCGCCGCCAAGCAGTCCTCGGCGCGCTTCTGTTGACCGCGGAGTCGACCGTAATGGAAGTTGCATCGTCGGAAGAAGCCATAGCCACGAAATCGATCGGTGCTAACACCTTTCATCACAAAATAAAAAATAGCATAAGAATCAAACGTCAAAGATTACTTCTAAGCAAATTAATCATGATAGACACTCTCTCATGGATATTTTGACTTTCGGTGATCGTCGAGCCAGGCGAGTCCATCGTGTGTGACAAATGTATATCACAGGATGAACTTGCACAGATCGACCACCATTGGCAAAATTCGATTTTCTTTCTCCAAGAACAATTCTCATCACTCTCACGTATATATGGTGGACACTCTCTCTGGTGGTGGTATATATGGTGGACACTCTCACGGGTATTTTGACTTTCGGTGATGGTCAAACTGGGTGAGTACATCATGTGTGACAAATGTATATCACAGGAAGAACTCGCCCAGATTACAGCCATTGGCAAAAGTCGATTTTTTTCCTTGAAGAACAACTCTCATCGCTCTCTCCTGTATATATAGGGGACACTCTCTCTGGTGGTTGTATATATGGTGGACACTCTCTCACAGATATTTTGACTTTCGGTGATGGTCCAGCTGGGTGAGCCCATCGTGCGTTATCAAGATATAACAGGAAGAGCTCACCCAGATCGACAGTCATCGTCAAAAGTCGATTTTGTTCCTCCAAGAACAACTCTCCTCGACCGTCGGTGATGGTCGCTCTTCCTCCATTCCTCCTGCCTTGAAAAGATCACAGAGGAGGAACAAAGGAAGCTCGACCCCCTACAACAACAATCAGTACCATTCCTCTGAAAACATCTCGCATCTGTCAAATATGGTCGTCACTCGCTCAAGATAAAAACTACTCCCTTCGTCCCAAAATTCTTGTCTTAAATTTGTCTAGATACAGATGTATTTAACACTAAAATGTAACTAGATACATCCATATTTAGAAAAACCTAAGACAAGAATTTTGGGACGGAGGGAGTAGTACATAAAAACTACTACATAAAACTACTAGTCCCACTACTAGATAAAACTGCTACATAAAAACTAATGCAAAAAATTACTACATAGCATCCATAAAAACAACAAAAACTAATAGATGCAAACAACAAAAGATCCATACATACATTCACACATAGCATCCATGCATACAACATCATTAAAAATTATCTACATAGCATCCATCCATCTATCAATCCGTACATCTAGTCATCCATCTATCTATGCATCCATCTATCCATATATTTATGCATCTATATATGCATTCAAATATTCATCCATCTATACATATATCCACACATGGAGAGGGGAGAGATCACCAAGTAGACCGGAGGGGGAGCTCGGGGTGGGGGCTCGGGGTGGGGGCGCCGACCAGTCGAGGGTCCGGCCATGGGGTGCGGGGTGGGTGACTGGGGGCACCGGCTGGTCGGGGGATGACTGCGTGGTGCAGGGGCATCGACAGGTGGGGGCGTCGGTTGGTGAGGGGGAGCAGAGGAGGGGAGAGAGGCGCGAAGGGAAATGAAACAAGTGAGAATCAATTTAAGTTTTTGATGTTACCTTTACCGAGAGCCTGCCGATTGGGCACTCGGAAAAGGAAATCCAACCTAGATCTAGGTTTTACTTTACCAAGATAAGTCCTTGGAAAAGGTCTACAACTAGATCTAGGTTTTCCCCTTTTGCCGAGGGCAAATCTCAGAAACGACATCAGTGTTGAGTGCTACTCACGGTAATATGATTAATTAGCATCACTTGTGCAAGGCCTAGGCATGCTGCAAGGACATCACAAAGGATTTCTTGTGCCGCTTCCGGGCATGATTTCATGTGCCGCCTTGCTGATGTGCAATTTTCGGTGATGAAACCCTAGCAGAGCAATAAGTTTCTCGAATATGGCATGCGGGTCTGAAAAATATGGGGGCATGCGATGGCTTCCTTTGAGAGCATGAGAAGTTTCTAGGCCAACAGAGCAACACTTGCACTTTCTACACAAATCGGACATGTTCCCTCTCGATACCCTAGAGACTAGCTCGAAGATGGTGCGGTTTACAAGCATCCTCAGGGGAGGCTCATTCGAAACGCACCCAAACTTTTACCACACCCTACAGGGCCATGTGATGACACCGTGCCAACTCTCGGGGAATTCTGGCATCGTACGATTTTCTGAGGATTCAAACAGTTGCATCAGGCATGCCACAGAGGTACTTTCGACCCCGGTGGCAGGGTATTGATACGTCTCCAACGTATCTATAATTTTTTATTGCTCCATGCTATATTATCTACTGTTTTGGACATTATTGGGCTTTATTATCCACTTTTATATTATTTTTGGGACTAACCTATTGACCCAGAGCCCAGTGCCAGTTCCTGTTTTTTCCCTTGTTTCAGTGTTTCGAAGAAAAGGAATATCAAACGGAGTCAAAACGGAATGAAACCTTCTGGAGAAGTTATTTTTGGAAGGAAAGCAACCCGGGAAACTTGGAGTCCACATCAAGAAAGCAATGAGGAAGCCACGAGGCAGGGGGGCGCGCCACCCCCCTGGGCGCGCCCTCCACCCTCGTGGGCCCCTCGTGGCTCCCCTGGCGTACTTCTTCCGCCTATATATCTCCATATACCCTAAAACGATCGGAGAATAGAATAGATCGGGAGTTCCGCCACCAGAAGCCTCTGTAGCCACCGAAAACCAATCTAAACCCGTTCTGGCACCCTGCCGGGGGGGAATCCCTCTCTGGTGGCCATCTTCATCATCCCGG
Source organism: Triticum urartu (assembly GCF_003073215.2). Lineage (NCBI taxonomy): Eukaryota > Viridiplantae > Streptophyta > Magnoliopsida > Poales > Poaceae > Triticum > Triticum urartu. The sequence goes on along the minus strand of NC_053027.1, from coordinate 12,661,733 downwards.
CGCTCTCCATGACGAGGAGGGAGTAGTCCACCCTCGGGGCTGAGGGTATGTACCAGTAGCTATGTGTTTGATCTCTCTCTCTCGTGTTCTTGATTTGGCACGATCTTGATGTATCGCGAGCTTTGCTATTATAGTTGGATCTTATGTTTCTTCTCCCCCTCTACTCTCTTGTAATGGATTGACTTTCCCCTTTGAAGTTATCTTATCGGATTGAGTCTTTAAAGATTTGAGAACACTTGATGTATGTCTTGCCGTGCGTATCTGTGCTGACAATGGGATATCACGTGATTCACTTGATGTATGTTTTGGTGATCAACTTGCGGGTTCTGCCCATGAACCTATGCATAGGTGTTGGCACACGTTTTCGTCGTGATTCTCCTGTAGAAACTTTGGGGCACTCTTTGAGGATCTATGTGTTGGTTGAATAGATGAATCTGAGATTGTGTGATGCATATCATATAATCATACCGACGGATACTTGAGGTGACATTTGAGTATCTAGGTGACATTAGGGTTTTGGTTGATTTGTTTCTTAAGGTGTTATTCTAGTACGAACTCTAGGGCTGTTTGTGACACCTATAGGAATAGCCCAACGGATTGATTGGAAAGAATAACTTTGAGGTGGTTTCGTACCCTACCATAATCTCTTCGTTTGTTCTCCGCTATTAGTGACTTTGGAGTGACTCTTTGTTGCATGTTGAGGGATAGTTATATGATCCAATTATGTTATTATTGTTGAGAGGACTTGCACTAGTGAAAGTATGAACCCTAGGCCTTGTTTCCTATCATTGCAATACCGTTTATGCTCACTTTTACCATTATTTACCTTGTTGTTTTTATATTTTCAGATTACAAAAACTATTATCTTATAGCCATATTGCACTTGTATCACCATCTCTTCGCCGAACTAGTGCACCTATACAATTTTACCATTGTATTGGGTGTGTTGGGGACACAAGAGACTCTTTGTTATTCGGTTGCAGGGTTGCTTGAGAGAGACCATCGTCATCCTATGCCTCCCACGGATTGATAAACCTTAGGTCATCCACTTGAGGGAAATTTGCTACTGTCCTACAAACCTCTGCACTTGGAGGCCCAACAATGTCTACAAGAACAAGGTTGCGTAGTAGACATCAAGCTCTTTTCTGGCGCCGTTGCCGGGGAGGTGAGTGCTTGAAGGTATATCTTTAGATCTTGCAATCGAGTCTTTTAGTTTCTTGTTTTATCACTAGTTTAGTTTATAAAAGAAAATTACAAAAAAATATGGAATTGAGTTTGCCTCATACGCTTCATCTTTTTAATATCTTTCGTGAGTATGATGGGAAGGAAAATTGTGCTCATGTGCTAGAAGAAGAATGTATTAGAATGTTGAGCACGATTGCAATGTTGTTAGTATGAATTCCTTGAATATCTATGATGCTAATGATATGCAACGCCACAAGCTTGGGGAAGCTATGTTTGATGAAGATGATATTTTTAGTCCCCCAAGTTTTGATGTGCAAATTTATTATGATGAGAGCATGCCCGCTATCTATGATGATTATTGTGATGACTTGTATGCTATAAATAATAATGATATCCATGAAAATTGTCATCATGATTTTAACTTTCAATTGGATTATGACTCACATGATAGTTATTTTGTTGAGTTTGCTCCCACTACTATTCATGAGAAGAAATTTGCTTACGTGGAGAGAAATTCTATGCTTGTAGATAATGAAAAGAATGCTTTAGGTGATAGTTATATTGTTGAATTCATTCATGATGCTACCAAAAATTATTATGAGGGAGGAACATATGCTTGTAGGAATTGCAATAATATCAAGTTTCCTCTCTATGTGCTTAAAGTTTTGAAGCTATGCTTGTTTTTCCTTCCTATGCAAGTTGATTCTTGTTCCCATAAGTTGTTTGCTCACAAAATCCCTATGCATAGGAAGTGGGTTAGACTTAAATGTGATAGTCATATTCTTCATGATGCTCTCTTTATGTTACAATTCTTATCTTTTATGTGAGCATCATTGAAATCATCATGCCTAGCTAGGGGCGTTAAACGATAGCGCTTGTTGGGAGGCAACCCAATCTTATTCTTGTTCTTTAATTTTTGCTCCTCTTTAGTAATAAATAATTCATCTAGACTCTGTTTAGATGTGGCTTTATGTCTTTAATTAGTGGTTGTGCCAAGTAGAACCTTTGGGAAGACTTGGGTGAAGTCTTTATGATCATGCTGTAAAAAACAGAAACTTTAGCGCTCATGAGAATTGCTGCCATTGTTTAGAAAGTGCTATTTAGTTAATTCTTTTTGCAGATGATTAATAGATAAATTCCTCAGGTCCACCAATTTATTTGAGAATTTTATGAGTTCCAGAAGTGGTCTAAACCTACAGATTACTACAGACTGTTCTGTTTTTGACAGATTATGTTTTCATTGTGTTGTTTGCTTATTTTGATGAATCTATTAGTAGTATCGGAGGGTATGAACCATAGAGAAGTTGGAATACAGTAGATACTTGTCGGTGTACTAGAGTAGGGGTACCCTAGTATCCCGAACTTGTGCACGGGCAGTTGCAGCATCCCGCGGCAAGGCTTGCCGGGTGACCGCCAAGATCCTCCGTGGTTCCTTTGGAGCCATTCAAGGACAAAGTATCCAAGCCAAGGCACCTCAAGACCCCGGCAAGAGGAGCTCGCCGGGAAGGCCAACCAAGGCATCTCAAGGAGCTTGCCGCGACGCGCCACGCGTCTCGGCAAGGCCCGGTGAGCGACAAGCTCCCGGACGCGACAAGACAACGACCGCAGCAAGGCGCTTGCCGTGGCAAGCCACCACTCTGTGCCCGCGCTCCAGCACATCCACCAACGTGTCGCTCTGGGACCCTTCCAGGCGTGCGTGGCGGGAGGCTGTGCAGCCAGCGGTGCGCGGTGGCGAGCGGCGCTGACAAGATCGCCATCGTGGCGAGCGGTGGCGTCCCTGACGGTCCCTTTTGCACTGTTTAGGCGACACAGACGGGCATTTAATGCCCTTGTCCCCTGCCGTCAGGGTTAGGTATGATACACTGTAGCAGGTAGCTGTACCTACCGCATCACCTTTCCATTTTTACCCTTTGTCTCCGTTGCCACCTGTCGGTGACCCCTTGAGCATATAAAAGGAGGCCCATGCGCAACGTAGAGGGGGGTTCGGAGAAACAGAACACTCACGCTCGGTCTCATTAGCTGCTGGTGTGTACTGTAGCACTCCACGCTCCCGAGCAAGAACTCAATACAAATCACAAAGCAGGAGTAGGGTTTTACGCATCCGTGCGGCCCGAACCTGGGTAAATTGCTCGTGTGTTTCGCCTCGATCTGCTCTTCGTGCGACCTCCGCCCCCGCCGAACCGAAAGGGACCCGGCCCGCCGGTCCCATAGGTGTTCGTGGATCAGTCCCCCGACATCTTTGGCACGCCAGGTAGGGGGCGTCGAGGTTGTGCGAACCAGATCCGGCGTTCACGCGAGCTAGATCTTCATCATCTTCATCGACATGCCGCCGAAGAAGAAGGCTTCAGAGGCGGCTGCTCTGTCCGCCCCGCTACCACCGGAGCAAACGGCTGATGGGGCAGACGCCGGCGGAAGAACGGGCATCGACGAGGGAGCTCATGGTGCTGCCAGGTCCAAGGACAAGGCTGCGCTGCCCATCGGCGGCGTAGCCGGCCCCCACAACGACCGGGTGCACTCCAAGACCTCGGCGTCCGTACATGCACCGCGCCCATCTCAGGAGGCGCGGGACCGGCAGCGTCATGGTACTCACGGTACCATGCGTTTGCTGGACCAAGATCGAGCTGGTGGATCTCGGAGTGCTCAAGACCACCATGCAAGCCAACATGCTGGTGCGAGCGAGACACGGTCGCCTGGACGGGATACTGCTCCTTCTAACGTAGTTAGAAGTCCGAGCATATCCCGCTCCTCGCACCGTTCGCCACCACCACCCGCCACTGTAGCAGAAGCTTTGGCGCGAGCTCAACTGCTCCTGGACTACCCTCCAACGGCAGACAAGATCGACAACTGGAGGGCCACTATTCAGAGTCTCATCGGCTTCGCCAACGGCGACACTCAACGGCAGCCGAGCACGTCGCAGCCGCGGCAAGTCAGCTAGGCACGAGCCGGTGGTGACAAGACCGGTGGGGGTGCAACCACTATGCACTCTCTGCCCTGAAGGCCAAGATCGCCGACTCACCGGATCCACCTCGACAGCGACTCCACCGCGTCATCAGATCCACGAGCTCGTCGCGATCAGCGCCAAGTTCTTCACGAACGACAGCAAGAAGACGCTCGTACTCGCATCGAGCGCCGAAGAGAAGCGCGACGTCAATCAGACCAGCGCGCTGGGCCCTCTGTCGACATGCATGCGCCAGGGGAACCAGGCGACTTGCTGTACGCGGTAGGTTGCCCTGCGTTCACTCGTGAGCTGCGGCAAGTCCAGTGGCCCAGCATGAAGAATTTCAAGCCAGACGTACCAGAGAAGTACGACGGCAAGTCGCATCCGTCGGAGTTCCTCAGCATCTACACCATCGCGGTGCAGGCTGCCGGGGGGCGGGACGACAATCCTTGCCAACTACTTCCCGCTGGTGCTCAAGCCCAATGTCAGGTCCTGGCTCATGCACTTGCCGGACAACTCCATATCCTCCTGGGCAGACCTATGCCATCAGTTTGTCGGTGCCTTTACAGGCGGCCACAAACCTCATGGCCAAGAGAGTGGCCTTCATCTGCTCGCCCAGAAGGAAGGAGAGCCCCTGCACAAGTACATTCAGAGATTCAGCCGTGTACAGCACAACATCCCAGATGTCCACCCTACCGCGGTCATCAGCGCGTTCCATCAGAACGTGCGTAACCGCAGGATGCGGGAGGAGATGGCGATGTGCAAGATCAGAGACGTCAGTGAGCTGTATGCCCTGGACGACAAGTGTGCACGCGCTGAGGAAGGGAGGAAACTCCCCGGAGAGAATGCAGGAGCAGGAGGATCTGACAGCGAGGATGCTGCCCCGGCAAAGAAAAACCGGCGGCGGAACAGGAAGAAGAAAGGCAAAGATGTGCTAGTCGTTGAGCAGTCCGGCAACGAAGGTGGCGCCAAGAAAGCCAAGGTTGGTAGCTCCGGCAAGGAGATTACCGGATGCACCAACTGCCAGGCTGTGGCGGTCGCCGACAAGCAGGACGGCACCGACAAGCAGTACTGCAAGATTCACCGCACCAAGGGCCATGACCTCCAGAGCTGCAAGAAGGTCGAGCAGCTTGTCCAGCAACAAAAGGCTGAGTACGAGCGACGAGACAAGGAGAGGGCCCAAGGAGGCGCTGGAGAATCTGGCAAGAAGCGTGCCAGCCGGGGAGGACGGCGCGGCAAGGCCAAGCAGCGGCGAGGAGACAGACCTCCCCGCGGCCACGATAAGGATGAAGATGACGACGACGACGAAGACATGGATGATGTCGAGACCAGCGAGCAGGAGTTCCAGAAAGCCACAGAGGTCTTGTGCGTTGACGGCAGTGCTTCTCTGCATACTTCACACCGCCAATTCAAGCAGTGGGTGCGGGAAGTCAATGCGGCGGAACCACCTGTCGAGTCACGCAAGCTTCTGAAATGGTCCAGCACGCCTATCATCTTTGACATTGAGGACCACCCTGATCGCACAACTGCGGTCGGGTGCTTGCCGATGTTGGTTTCACCAACTATCCGCAACCTCAAGGTCACAAAGATGCTAGTTGACGGCAGGGCCGGCTTGAACCTGATCTCCTCCGCTGTACTCCAGAAACTCTAGATCCCTGACAGCGAGCTTGAAGAGACCGGCACATTCCAAGGAATCAACCCGGAAAGGAGCAAGCCGAAGGGGAAGGTCACGTTGCCAGTAACATTTGGCAGCGAGCTGAACTTCAGGACTGAGAGGGTCACTTTTGACGTTGCCGATTTTCCATTGCCTTACAATGGGATAATCGGCCGTCCAGCACTCGCCAAGTTCATGGCGGCCTCTCACTACGCATACAACATGCTGAAGATGCCAGGCCCGATAAGCGTCATCTCTGTCCCCGGAGACAAGAAGGATGCTCTTATCTGCGCCGACAAGATCTACCGGGAAGCGGCAGCCGCAACAGATCGCAAGTCACTTGCCGTTGAAGCTCCCGGGGAGAAGAAGACCAAGTCCGACAAGAGTTCTGATGCCCACTCCGGCAAGCGCACCTCTTCGGAGTGCTGCGCCGCCGTCGAGGACGCACCATCGAGCTCCACCGGCAAGTGCAAGAAGACAATGGCAGCTCCGCCAGAGACGAAGAAGGTGTCCGCCAAGGAGGACGGCACTGGTGGTACCTTCACCATCAGTGCCACTCTTGCCCCTAAATAGGAAAGCGCACTCATTGCTTTCCTGCCGGCGAATGTCGACGTGTTTGCGTGGCAACCGTCTGACATCCCGGGTGTTCCCAGGAAAGTAATTGAGCACCATCTTGCCGTTTGTCCTCATGCGCGGCCCGTCAAGCAGAAGGTTAGGAAGCAAGCAGTGGAGCGCCAAGAATTCATCGCAGAAGAGATCAAGAAGTTGGAAGCAGCAGGCCTTGTCAAAGGAGTGCTCCATCCTACGTGGTTGGCCAATCCTGTAGTCGTGCGCAAGGCGAACGGGAAATGGAGACTTTGTATCGATTTTACCGATGTTAACAAAGCTTGTCCCAAAGACCCATTTCCCTTGCCGCGCATTGACCAGATTGTTGACTCCACAGCCGGATGTGATTTGCTTTCATTTCTTGACGCATATTCAGGATACCATCAGATCTTCATGGCAGAAGAGGATGAGGAGAAGACCGCATTCATTAATCCATGTGGCACGTACTGTTTCATACGGATGCCTTTCGGATTAAAAAATGCTGCTTCAACATTTGCAAGAGTAGTCCATGTCGCTCTTGAGCCACAAATACACAGAAATGTAGAAGCCTATATAGATGATATAGTGGTCAAGAGCAAGGACAAGGCAACTCTGATCCAAGATTTAGACGAGACCTTTGCAAATCTGCGCAAGATCAACCTCAAGCTCAGCCCCGAGAAGTGTGTGTTTGGAGTCCCCTCCGGCAAGCTTCTCGGGTTCTTCGTGTCTCAGCGGGGAATTGAAGCCAATCCCGACAAGATCAAGGCCATTGAGCAGATTGAAGCACCAAAGCGCGTCAAGGATGTGCGAAGACTTGCCGGTTGCGTGGCTGCTCTCAGCAGGTTTATCTCTAGGTCTGCTGAGCGCGCCCTGCCGTTTTTCAAAATATTGAAAAAGGAAGGTCCAATGAAATGGACTCCGGAAACGGAGGCTGCGCTACAAGACTTGAAGAGATACCTGTCCTCTACTCCAATACTTGTCGCACCTAAGCCACAAGAGAAGTTGCTGCTCTATATAGCAGCAACCAATCAAGTGGTTAGTGCTGCGTTAGTACCGGAGAGGGAGGCAGATGACGAGCCAACAACCACGGTAGACGCATCCAGCGACAAGCAGGGGGCTTCCCCGACAAGCTCTGGTCCCGACAAGGATAGATCTGCGCAGACGCGCGAGGAGATACAGAAGAGAATGGTGCAGCGCCCAGTTTACTTTGTCAGTTCCCTTCTGCAGGGGGCTAGGTCAAGGTATTCTGGCATGCAGAAATTGCTTTTCGGCCTTCTCATGGCCTCGAGAAAGCTGCGCCATTACTTCCAGGCACATGAGATCACAGTTGTCACTCGCTTTCCGCTGAAGAGGATACTACAGAATCCAGAAGCGATAGGCAGGATTGTTGAGTGGGCACTGGAACTGTCAAGCTTTGGCCTCAAGTTTGAGAGTACTTCAACTATCCAAAGCAGAGCATTGGCAGAATTCATAGCAGAATGGACGCCAACACCAGATGAAGAAATTCCAGAAACGAGCATCCCCGTCAAGGAAGCAAGCAAAGAGTGGCTGATGTACTTTGATGGTGCCTTTTCGCTGCAAGGCGCCGGCGCTGGCGTGCTGCTTGTCGCACCCACCGGAGAGCACCTCAAGTACGTAGTCTAGATGCACTTTCCCAAGGAGCAAGCAACAAACAATACTGCAGAATATGAAGGCTTGCTTGCCCGTCTCAGGATCGCGGCAGACCTTGGGATCAAGAAGCTCATTGTCAGGGGTGACTCGCAGCTTGTCGTCCGCCAAGTGAACAAGAGCTATCAGAGTCCGTTGATGGAAGTCTACGTCGACGAAGTGAGAAAGCTAGAAGAGCACTTTGACGGCCTACAGATGGAGCATGTTCCAAGAGCTCAGAACGCCGTTGCCGATGGCCTGTCAAAATGCGCCGCACTTAAGTTACCTGTGGAACCAGGGATCTTCGTGCTTAAGCTGACTCAACCGTCCGTAACACCATCAACTGGACAGAGCAAGAAGAGGAAGTTGATTTCTGGTGACTATTTTCCGGCAGAGCTTCCCGAAGCCGCCGCCAAGAAGGTCCCCAAGATCAACGCCAAAGGCGCTGAGGAGCAGTCTGCTCCGGCAAGTCCTAGGGTTTGTTCCGTTGAAGCAGAAGCTCCCGACAAGTTTTGCACCGGCAAGCTTGCCGGGGAACGTCAAGCTCTGGCAGAGCCGCAGGTTCTCACCGTAGAAGCGGATGTTCCCGCAGCAACAGATTTGTATTTAGTCCTTGTTGTCGAGCCGCAAGCTCCAGCATGGGCGCAGCAGATTGTCCGTTTCCTTCAGACAGGAGAACTTCCCGAAGAGCAAGAAGAAGCGGAAAGAGTAGCCAGGCAGTCAAGTATGTACCAGTTTGTCGACAAGACACTGTACAGAAGAAGACTCAACGGTGTGAAATTGAAGTGTATTCACCGGGAAGACGGACAAAAGCTGTTGGCAGAGATACATGGAGGCATATGTGGACATCACATTGGCGCAAGAGCACTTGTCGGCAAAGCATTCCGGCAAGGTTTCTTTTGGCCGACAGCCCTCCAGGATGCAACTGCACAAGTAACCAAGTGTGAAGCGTGCCAGTTCCATTCCAAGCAGATACACCAACCAGCTCAAACTCTCCAGACGATCCCTTTATCCTGGCCATTTTCGGTCTGGGGGCTCGACATCCTCGGCCCCTTTCCCCGAGCAGTCGGGGGCTTTGAGTACTTGTACGTTGCAATCGACAAGTTCACAAAGTGGCCGGAAGTGGAACCAGTGAGAAAGGTGACAGCACAGTCAGCAGTCAAGTTCTTCAGGTCGATTGTTTGCCGCTTTGGGATCCCTAACAGGATAATCACCGACAACGGTACGCAATTCACGAGCCGCACCTTCATGCAGTACGTCCAAGATCTTGGCGCCAAGGTCTGCTTCGCTTCTGTTGCTCACCCGAGAAGCAACGGTCAAGCGGAGAGGGCAAATGCTGAAGTGCTGCGTGGGCTCAAGACCAGAACTTTCGACAGGCTGCACAAGTGCGGAAGAAACTGGATCGAGGAGCTGCCGGTGGTTCTTTGGTCGATCAGGACGACGCCAAATCGAGCAACTGGCCAGACACCTTTCGCTCTAGTTTATGGAGCAGAGGCAGTTCTCCCCACGGAACTCGTATATGGGTCACCTCGAGTGCTCGCTTATGATGAGCTTGAGCAAGAGCAGCTGCGACAAGATGACGCGCTACTCCTTGAGGAAGACCGTCTTCAGGCTGCTGCACGAGCTGCTCGCTACCAGCAAGCTTTGCGCTGCTACCATAGCCGCAAAGTTAACGCCAGAAGTCTCGAGGAAGGCGACCTTGTTCTTCGGCGTGTTCAGTCCGCCAAGAATTCCAACAAGTTGACGCCGAAGTGGGAAGGCCCTTACCGGGTGAAACGAGTCACTAGGCCTGGCGCTGTCCGCCTTGAGACCGAAGATGCCATTCCGGTGAGCAACTCCTGGAATATTGAGCATCTTCGTAAGTTTTACCCGTAAGGCGCGGTTGCCGGAACCTATTCCGGCAACCACCTTTTGTACAAGTCTTGCCGCTGTTGCATGTAATCCTTTGTACAAAGCCGGGCGCAGACCCCGTGCATAAGTAAAGCTCATGTGCACCGCACATCTTGTCAATTTCATGCTTTCTATTTTTTGCATGTGTTATCTGACACTTTGTGCAGCACCTACTCCCCGGTAAGCAATAACGAGCCGTAAGGCTCCATATCTTTATTTTCTCTTCTTTCTTTTTTGCTCAAGGAAAGGAAGGTTCCCTCGCCCACAAGTTTGCCGGGGGGGGGAGGAGAAGATAATGGTATGGACCAGGCGTCGTTCAAGAAAGTTTCGCCTTGCCGGGAAGCAAACAACAGAAAAGCTAAGTTGCCAAAGTTTGAGCAATCAGATTTTTTAAATTTTTAAGTTATCTCCCTTGAACGACCGCACTTTGTATGGAAAACCTGTGAGCAGAGGAACCAACTCATAGCTAGTTGCGCCCTTATTTTTTTCGAGTCCGCTCAACAACTTAAGTGAGCTGCAACTAGTTGCGACAAGGTTTCTTGTCGGTAGCGGCACCGCCAGTAGGCTGCTGACGTCCCGCACTCAGCGCTCGCGGCTCAGGTGCCTGCACCGGCAAGTTCCCTAAAAGCGTAGGGTAAAAAAACATACAAAGGGAGGAATCAAGTAAAGGGAATAACATTGCAATCATTACCCGGAATAGAGTTATATTACAAAGGTAGCTTGTCGTGGCTCTAACAGATTGTTTTCATAACATGACAAACAGCGACAAGAAAAGAAGAAACGGGCGGCCTAGTCTACGCGATCGCCCTCGATCCTCTTGATCCCGCTCACCTTGTCCACAATGGGTGCGACAAGGGTCTTGAGCGCCTCCAGATCAGCATCCGGCGGCAGGGTCTTGAGGACGTTGGTGAGGTTGAGGCCCGGATTGCGGAAGGCCACCTTCACCAACACTTTCTGAAGAGCTCCCGCGCAGATCTTGCGCGACTCGTCGGCCAGCTGCTTTGGGATCTTCTCCCGGAGCCGCTGAAGGGCCGTCGCCACGCCTTTGAAGAACAAGGTGAGCTTGGCGCTAGCTTGGAGGTTCTCATCAAAGGAATACCCGAGATCCTCCACCCCCAGCTGCGCCAGCTCCCTGTCAACATCTGCGGCAGCACTCACGAGACTCTCCGTCCAGTGCTCCACAGTCTCCTTAAAAGCGTTCTGGGCAGCGGCAGCACTCTCCAGCAGCGCCTTGTCGGCCTTTATCTCCTCCTTTAAGGCCACCTCCTGCTCCTTGGCGCCGTCCAGAGTCTTGGTTAAAGTGGTCAGCTTCAACTCAAGATCGGCGTTGGAGTCCTTGGTGGCGCTAAGCTCTTTGCCCTTCTCGGCGAGATCGGCCTCCAACTGCGCCACCTTCGTCTCCAGCTCCTTCTTGGCGGCCTCGGCGGCTGCGGCAGCATCCTCCGCCTGCTTAAGGGCTCCGCCAAATTTTTCCTCGCGCGCGGCAAGCTCCTCCTCGTGGGCATCAACGTTGACCTTCCGCTGCGCCAGCTCGCCCTCCTGCGCAGACAGCTTCTCAGCGGCAAGCCGCTGTTGCTCTCTGACTTCAGCCTTCTCGAGGAGGAAGGCCTTCTGCTCTTCGGCAAGTTGCTCCCGCTCCTCCGCCAGGGACCGGAGAGCTTCCTGGTGGAGACCCCGGAGCTCCTCCGCGCGCTTCTCGATGTCTGCTCCCGCCTTCGCGAGAAGCGCCTCGCGGGATTCCAGCTTGGCTTGCCGCGCGTGGTAGAGCGACAACAACTTCCGCAGCAGCCGCTCTTCCTCAGGCTTGTTGCTGCTGCTGCTCGGCGCGTCAACCAGCGTCAGCCCAGTGGAGGCGAGCACCTCCCCGTCGAAGATCTCTCCCTCGACCGGCGCCCTGGAGCTTGACGCCCAGGGGAGGTTGATGAAGACGCCATCGCCGGCCTTCAAGTAGACGCCTGGCTGGGGCTCTTCGGAGCCTGGCGCTGCGGCAGCGGCGGACGGGTCGGCGGTCGACGTAGCGCCTAGCGCTCCTGCGGCCTCAGGGCCGTCAGTGCGATCGCCAGACCCCTCGCCAGCTGCTGCGGCGGCAGCTTTGGCGGCCTCTGCGCCGGCGGGATCGTCAGCACCGGCTACTCCCTCGGTGGCAGCGCCGTCGTCGGCGGTAACCTCGTTCTCCATCTGCTCCGCAGCAGATGGGTCTGACAGCCAGAAAAGGGAGAAGAGTCAAGCAAATATTCAACAAGAAGAAGATCAAAAGAAGAAGAACCCAAGGGAAGTTTTGAAGCGAGAGGAGTACCTGTTCCGGGTCCTGCAGTCGTGGTCTCCGCCACCGGGGGGCCGCTGGTGTTGTCCCTTGCCGGAGAACTCCCCCTTGCCGGAGACCTCTCCCTTACCGAATAACTCTCCCTTGCCGGAGGACTCTCCCTTGGCGTTTCGGGGGCGGCCTCCGGGCGCTCCTAGTGAGGTTGCTCTGCTCCTACACAAACCAACAGTCAGATATCAGCAACGACAGAGTATCCATGCGCACCTCACAGCGGAAAGCAAACCATATACTTACGCTGGGGGCTGCTCTGGAGAAAAGTTGCCGGGTCCGGCAAGGTTGTCTCGGGCGCACCCCCTGCCGTCGATGTAGGTTCGTCCTCGATGGCAATCACCGGGACCTTGGCTCTCTTTGCTGCTCTCTGGGCCAGAGTCCTAAAGAGGAACAAGTTCAGAGTAAAGCAAATGAGATACAAGACAAAACAGCAAGGATTGAAGAACTACAAGTACAACAAGGGAATCATACTCTTCTTCTTCTTCGTCGTCGGAGCTGAACGCAGAGAAGTCAAAGTCCGGCTCACGCCCGGCGCGATGAGGCGGAGGAGTAGTTTTCCTTGGCCGCTTGGCGGGAACGGTGGCGGTGGTCTGAGACGACCCCTCTCCGGTTGCCACCGCGGCGTGAGAAGCGGCAGGAGCAAAAGCGGTGGTCCGGGAGGGCCCCGCTCCAGTTGCCGTCGCAGCATGAGGTGCTCCCGCGGCAACAGTGCTTGCCGCGGTGGAGCGTGTCGCGCGGCGCGGCGGCTGTTGACTCGCTTGCCGCTCCGGTGCGTCCCCGGCCTTGCGGAGACACCTTCTTGGTGGAGATGGAGGCTCTGCTTGCGGCGAGCTGTCTGAAGACGAGGTGGAAGACGAGTTGATCTCCAGCGAGCCGCTCGTATCCTTGGCGGGCTCGCTCGACCCGGCGCCATGCCCGGCAAGTTCTTTCTCGCCGGCGGGCTCCCCTCGCTCGGCACGGCTTGCCGCCTCTGCTGCATCTGCCTCCTCCATGGTGAATCCAAATTCGCCCGCGGCTGCGGCTGCCGCCGCCTCTTCCAGCCTAGTGGCGATGCGCGTCATCTCCTCATCGGTGGTGTCGCGGGTGAGGCTGTCCTTCTCGTCGGGGCGGATCGCCACTTCTACCAAGCCATCGAAGAATTGTTGCACGACGTCGTCCGCAGGCTCTTGCCAAGTTGGGACAATTCCATGCGAGTCGCACAACGGCATCATTGCACGGATGCGGTCGAGCGCGGAGTTGTTGCACAGCGGAACGACGCCCCCCGGCAACCTGAACACTTCGGGATGTTGGGGGTCATACTTGAACAACTCCTGGAGCATCACGTTGAGCTCCAAAACAGTGAAGTTGAAGTTGAGGCCCGGCCGCAGCCTCATGATATCCGCCGCATTCTTGAACTCCCAGGCGGGTCTCCCCCGTTCTTGCAGGGGGGCGATGCGGCGGCGAAGAAAATCTGCGCCAACAGCGCCTACAGTGAGCCCGGCAAGCCTGAGGCGCAGGATCCGGGTGACGGCAATCTTTAGCCTATCGTCTTCCGGGGCCACGTCACTCCAATCGTTGCCGCGTGCTAATGGGGTTTGGCGCCGGGTGGTAAACGGCTGCGGGTTCTCCTCGTCAATCCAGCACCAGTCTGCTCTCCATTCCTCCCACTTGCCACGGAACTCTCCCTCCAGATAAGTTTCCTTCTTGCCGGCCCTTGAGATCCAGGCGATTCCGCCGTATAAAGGCTCTCCTCTCTCTACTCGGGGTATAAAGAAGTGGCGAAAAAGGGCTACATTGGGGTGGACTCCGACAAAGTTTTCGCAGAGATGTGCGAAAACTGCCATGGTCAGAACGGCATTGGGGGTGAAATCAAGGAGGTGGAACCCGTAGGTGTTCATGATGTCACAAAAGAACTCAGAGAAGGGAGGGCAGAGCCTACAGTAGAAGAACAAGGCGAAGAAAGGGTATCCATTTGGAGCCTTCTTCCAAGTGGCGGCGGGAAGTACCTTCGTGCGCGGATGCGCTCGCGTCTCCGTCGACCAGAAGAGGTAGTAGTTCTCCCTCAGCTCCCTCGCGGCGAGCTTGGGGGGGAAGACCGCCCGCTCCTTTCGCAGCGCCGCAAGTCGCTGCGCCTCGGTCGACTTCACAACCTTCCCCTTGTCGGCTTTTGGAGCCATGGCGGAAGTGGTGGAGGAGGTCGACGGCGTTGGTGGTGCTGGTGGCGATGGGGGCGGAGCGCTGCTCTCTTTCGGCTTTTGGAAGACAAGGGAGCGGCGGAGATTTCCGAGATTAAGCAGCAACTGATGAATGGGAGAACTACCCCTGTTTCCTCTGCTTATAAAGAGGGAGGGGGCGGACGTTCTGCATTTCCAAATAAAGAAACCCCCCACGATCTCTCCCACGACGCCGCATTCAACGCGTGCCGTTCGGGGAGGGCGCGGTGGAAGCGGAGAGAGATACGGCGTAACCTAGGCCGCGCGTGCCCGTGCCCTGTTTTGGGCCTGGCCCAACAGCGCTCGGCACCGTGTATGGCCCAGGCCTGGGGGCTCCTGTCGGTGTACTAGAGTAGGGGTACCCTAGTATCCCGAACTTGTGCACGGGCAGTTGTAGCATCCCGCGGCAAGGCTTGCCGGGTGACCGCCAAGATCCTCCGTGGTTCCTTTGGAGCCATTCAAGGACAAAGTATCCAAGCCAAGGCACCTCAAGACCCCGGTAAGACGAGCTTGCCGGGAAGGCCAACCAAGGCACCTCAAGACCCCGGCAAGAGGAGCTTGCCGGGAAGGCCAACCAAGGCATCTCAAGGAGCTTGCCGCGACGCACCACGCGTCCCGGCAAGGCCCGGTGAGCGACAAGCTCCCGGACGCGACAAGACAACGACCGCGGCAAGGCGCTTGCCGCGGCAAGCCACCACTCTGTGCCCGCGCTCCAGCACATCCACCAACGTGTTGCTCTGGGACCCTTCCAGGCGTGCATGGCGGGAGGCTGTGCAGCCAGCGGTGCGCGGTGGCGAGCGGCGCTGACTAGATCGCCATCGTGGCGAGCGGTGGCGTCCCTGACGGTCCCTTTTGCACTGTTTAGGCGACACAGACGGGCATTTAATGCCCTTGTCCCCTGCCGTCAGGGTTAGGTATGATACACTGTAGCAGGTAGCTGTACCTACCGCATCACCTTTCCATTTTTACCCTTTGTCTCCGTTGCCACCTGTCGGTGACCCCTTGAGCATATAAAAGGAGGCCCATGCGCAACGTAGAGGGGGGTTCGGAGAAACAGAACACTCACGCTCGGTCTCGTTAGCTGCTGGTGTGTACTGTAGCACTCCACGCTCCCGAGCAAGAACTCAATACAAATCACAAAGCAGGAGTAGGGTTTTACGCATCCGTGCGGCCCGAACCTGGGTAAATTGCTCGTGTGTTTCGCCTCGATCTGCTCTTTGTGCGACCTCCGCCCCCGCCGAACCGAAAGGGACCCGGCCCGCCGGTCCCATAGGTGTTCGTGGACCGGGCCGGTCCCATAGGTGTTCGTGGATCAGTCCCCCGACAATATTACACCAATATGAATTTAGAATGAGTTCATTACAGTACCTTATGATTGTGATTTTCTTTCTTATACTAACGGAGCTTACGTGTTTTCTGTTAAGTTTTGGGTAAAGATTCGATGGACTATGGAATAAGGAGTGGCTAGAGCAAAAGCTTTGGGATTCCCAAGGCACCCCGAGGTAATATTCAAGGACAACCAAAAGCCTAAGCTTGGGGATGCCCCGGATGGCATCCCCTCTTTCGTCTTCGTTCATCGGTAACTTTACTTGGAGCTATATTTTTATTCACCACATGATATGTGTTTTGCTTGGAGCGTCAATTTATTTTGTTAGGAATTGCTTGCTGTTATTTAGAACAATGTTTTTCATCTTTTATTTCAATAAAAGTGGCATTGATAGCCTTTACTATGCCTGTTTTACAAGTCTTCATGTTGCTGTTTGAAAATAGAAAGTTTACCGCTGTTGCAATAATTCCCTAGAAAATTCAGAATGTGATGCAATTTTGAAACCTTTTGCATATTAAGCTCTGATAAATTTAATACAGTGGGAATTTTCTTTAATAATTTTGGGATCTAGGGAAGTATGGATGTTGCTACATTCTTTACAGACTGTCCTGTTTAGGCAGATTGCTGTTATGTTTGCATTGTTTGCATATATTTGCTTCTTTAATGATTCTATTTGAGGATAGGACTACTAAATATGTAGAGGCATTTAGTATGCAATGTTGAATAATAATTTTAGTGATTTTCTACAGTAGAGTATGATAAGGTTTTTGCAATGGTTTATACTAACTTATCTCACGAGTCCTTGTTGAGTTTTGTGTGGCTGAAGCTTTTGAGATTTAGGGAGACCGTGATATGAGAGGAATTAAGGAGACACACAATCTCAAGCTTGGGGATTCCCAAGGCATCCCAAGATAATATTTCAAGAAGTCTCAAGCGTCTAAGCTTGGGGATGCCCCGGTTGGCATCCCGCCTTTCTTCTTCAACAACTATCGGTTAGTTTTGGTTGATCCTAAGTTTTTGCTTCTTCACATGATGTTTGCCATTCTTAAAATGTAATTTTATTTTGCTTTGCTTGCTGATTGAATAAAATACCAACATCTGAAATTCTTAAATGTTAGAGAGTCTTCACATAGTTGCATAATTATTCGACTACTCATTGATCTTCACATACATCTTTCGGAGTACTGTGTTATTGCTCTAGTGCTTCACTTATATCT
>NC_053027.1:12511191-12643784 GCF_003073215.2 Triticum urartu | reverse complement strand
TCTGTAGCCAAACTCATTCTTTTGAATTTATATTCATACTCACAGTTTTGGTTTTGCAGGTCATAGATTTGGGCTTGGAGGTGCTCAATCTTCTCATATAGCTTGAAGATGGCCTCCTCGGTGTTCTTGGCATCCGGCTTGTAGTTGTTAGTGAACTCCGCGAGCATCGTGTGGCTAGCGTTGATTCCACGCTCCACCATCCCCTGGCACTTGAAAACTTGTTGCTCCATTGCTTCGAGCCTCGTCTCCATGCTTCCGGTTCCCTTTGGTCCCTCAGCATCGCGGATGTGCAACAACCCATCACGAATCTCAATGGTTTGAGGGTGTCACAGCACCTCCGCGAGGTAAGGGTTGATGACCTTCTTGAAGAACTTGTCCTTGGAAGCACTTGGGCACGTCATGATAACCTAGATCTGTCAGAAAAACAGCTCGAAACAAAAACAAGAGATTTTTGCGTGATACAGGAGTTAAAACCCCCGGGAGATTATATAATAAATTTTTACCGACCAAAATACGTATCGTGCAAGAAAACGGAGTCTGGAGGGCACACGAGGTGCTCACGAGGTAGGGGCGCGCCCAGGGGGGTAGGGCGCGCCCTCCACCCTCGTGGGGCCCTCGTGTCCTTCCCGGACTGCTACTTAATTTTCTATTTTTCTAAATATTCCAAAACGGAGAAATATTGCCTTAAAAATTGTTTTGGAGTCGGTTTACTTACCGTACCACATACCTATTCCTTTTTGGAGTCTGAAACATTCTGGAAAGTGTCCCTTATGTATTCCTTCGGGGTTACGGTTTCAATAATATTGGTTTCAACATTTATGGGATTACCTGAGATATAATGTTTGATTCTTTGACCGTTTATCACCTTCGGATTTGTGCCTTCGAAGTTGTTGATTTTTATGGCACCGGAACGATAGACCTCCTCGATAACATAGGGGCCTTCCCATTTAGAGAGCAGTTTTCCTGCAAAAAATCTTAAACGAGAGTTGTATAGCAATACGTAATCACCTACATTAAACTCACGCTTTTGTATCCTTTTGTCATGCCATCTTTTAACCTTTTCTTTAAACAACTTGGCATTTTCATATGGTTGGGTTCTCCATTCATCAAGTGAGCTAATATCAAATAACCTCTTTTCACCGGCAAGTTTAAAATCATAGTTGAGCTCTTTAATAGCCCAATATGCCTTGTATTCTAGTTCGAGAGGTAAGTGACATGCTTTTCCATATACCATTTTATACGGAGACATACCCATATGATTTTTATATGCAGTTCTATAGGCCCATAATGCATCATCAAGTTTCTTGGACCAATTCTTTCTAGATCTATTGACAGTCTTTTGCAAAATTAATTTAATTTCTCTATTACTCAATTCTACTTGACCACTAGACTGTGGGTGATATGGAGATGCAATTCTATTATTGACGTCATATTTAGCAAGCATTTTACGAAAAACACCATGAATAAAATGTGAACCACCATCAATCATTAAATATCTAGGGACTCCAAACCTCGGAAAAATAACTTCTTTAAGCATTTTAATAGAAATGTTATGATCAGCACTACTAGTTGGAATAGCTTCTACCCACTTAGTAACGTAATCTACAGCAACTAAGATATGTGTATATCCATTAGAGGAAGGAAAAGGTTCCATATAATCAAAGCCCCAAACATCAAATGGTTTGATAACAAGTGAATAATTCATAGGCATTTCTTGACATCTGCTAATATTACCAATTTTTTGACATTCATCACAAGATAGGACAAACTTACGGGCATCTTTGAAGAGAGTAGGCCAATAAAAACCGGATTGCAATACCTTATGTGCAGTTCTATCTCCCGCGTGGTGTCCTCCATAAGTTTCGGAGTGGCACTTGCGTAGGATCTGTTCCTGTTCATGCTCAGGTCCACAACGTCTAATAACACCATCTACTCCTTCTTTATAAAGATGTGGGTCATCCCAAAAGTAATGTCTCAAATCATAGAAGAATTTTTTCTTTTGTTGGTATGTGAAGCTAGGTGGTATAAATTTAGCAACTATGTAATTAGCATAATCAGCATACCAAGGGGTGTTATGAGAAGTACTTATGACATTTAATTGTTCATCAGGAAAGCTATCATCAATAGGTAGTGGGTCATCAAGAACATTCTCTAACCTAGATAAGTTGTCTGCAACGGGGTTCTCAGCTCCTTTTCTATCAACAATATGCAAATCAAATTCTTGTAGCAAGAGAACCTATCTAATAAGTCTAGGTTTAGCATCTTTCTTCTCCATAAGACATTTAATAGCAGCATGATCAGTGTGGGTAGTTACTTTAGAATCAACAATATAAGGTCTGAACTTATCACAAGAAAATACAACTGCTAAAAGTTCCTTTTCAGTAGTAGCATAATTTCTTTGTGCATTGTCTAGAGTCTTACTAGCATAAGGGATAACATTTAGTTTCTTATCAACTCTTTGCCCTAGAACAACACCTACAGCATAATCGCTAGCATCACACATAATTTCAAAGGGTAAATTCCAATCAGCTGAACAATAGGTGCAGAGACTAATGCTTTCTTAAGTATTTCAAATGCTTCTACACAATCATCATCAAAGACAAATGGTATATATTTTTGTAATAAATTAGTCAGAGGCCGAGAAATTTTTGAGAAGTCCTTAATGAACCTCCTATAAAATCTGGCGTGACCAAGGAAACTTCTTATACCTTTGATGTCCTTGGGACATGGCATCTTTTCAATAGCATCAACCTTGGCTTTATCAACTTCAATACCTCTTTCAGAAACTTTATTCCCCAAGACAATACCTTCATTAACCATAAAGTGGCACTTTTCCCAATTCAAGACAAGATTAGTTTCTTCACATCTCTGCAAAACTCGATCAAGATTGCTCAAGCAATCGTCAAAAGAAGATCCATAGACAGAAAAGTCGTCCATGAAAACCTCACAAATCTTTTCACAAGTCAGAGAATATAGCCATCATGCATCTTTGAAAGGTAGCAGGTGCATTACATAAACCAAAAGGCATACGTCTATAAGCAAAAGTACCAAAAGGGCATGTAAAAGTAGTCTTTGATTGATCTTTAGCCGACACAGGTATTTGAGAGAAACCAGAATAACCATCTAGAAAGCAGTAATGTGTATGTTTGCATAATCTTTCTAGCATTTGATCGATAAAAGGTAAGGGGTAATGATCTTTCTTAGTAGCCTTATTTAATTTGCGGAGATCAATTACCATCCTATAACTTGTAATAATTCTTTGTGGAATCAATTCATCTTTATCATTATGAACAACAGTAATACCTCCCTTCTTAGGGACACAATGAACAGGACTTACCCACTGACTATCAGCAACGGGATAAATTATACCTGCCTCCAGAAGCATTAGTATTTATTTTCTTACCACTTCTTTCATTTTAGGATTCAGACGTCGTTGAGGATCACGAACTGGTTTGGCATCTGCTTCCAAATTTATTTTATGTTGACATAGAGTGGGACTAATGCCCTTAAGATCATCAAGAGTATATCCAATAGCAGCACGGTGCTTCTTCAGAGTTTTCAATAATCTTTCTTCTTCATGCTCTGAAAGGTTAGCACTAATAATAACATGATATATCTTCTTTTCATCAAGATAAGCATATTTAAGATTATCAGGCAATGGTTTAAGCTCAAACACGGGATCACCCTTTGGTGGAGGAGGATCCCCTAGGATTTCAACAGGCAAATTGTGTTTCAGCATAGGTTCCTGCTTAAAGAATACTTCATCTATTTCCCTTCTTTCATTCATAAACATATCATTCTCATGGTCTAGCAAATATTGTTCTAAAGGATCACTAGGAGGTACGGCAATAGAAGCAAGACCAATAATTTCATCCTTACTAGGCAATTCATCTTCACGGTGTTGTTTACTAAATTTAGAGAAATTAAATTCATGAGTCATATCATCTAAGCCGACAGTAACAACATCCCTTGTGCAATCTATGGTAGCATTAGCAGTATTTAAGAAGGGTCTACCAAATATAATGGGACAAAAGCTATCTTGTGGGGAACCAAGAACAAGAAAATCAGCAGGATATTTAGTTTTCCCACACAAGACTTCAACCTCTCAAACAATTCCCATTGGTGAAATAGTATCTCTATTAGCAAGTTTAATAGTGACATCAATATCTTCTAACTCAATAGGTGCAATGTCATGCATAATTTCGTTGTATAAGTCAATAGGTATTGCACTAGCACTAGCACCCATATCACATAAGCCATGATAACAATGATCTGCTATTTTAATAGAAATAACAGGCTTGCCTATCACAGGTCTAGGTTTATTTGTATCACGGGGTTTAGCAATTCTAGCAGTTTCATCATAGAAATAAATAACATGCCCATCTATATTATCAGACAAGCGATCTTTAACAATAGCAATATTAGGTTCAACTTTATCTTGCTCAGGAGGTGTATATGTTTTAATATTGCTTTTACGAACCACAGTTGAAGCTTTAGCATGATCCTTTATCCTAACAGGGAAATGTGGTTTCTCAACATAGGAAGTAGGAACAATAGGATCATTATAAGTGATAGTCTTTTCTTCAAATTTAATAGGTGCAACTACTTTTACTTCTATGGGAGGATGATATTTAAACCACTTCTCCTTAGGGAGATCAACATAAGTAGCAAAAGATTCAAAGAAAGAAGCTACTATCTCAGAATCAAGTCCATATTTAGTGCTAAGCTTATGGAAAATATCGGTATCCATAAAAGATTTGACACAATCAAACTTAGGTGTCATACCTGACTCCTTACCTTTGTTGAGATCCCAATCTTCAGAGTTGCGTTTAATTCTATCCAATAAATCCCATCTAAATCCAATAGTCTTCATCATAAAAGAGCCAGCACAAGAAGTATCGAGCATGGTGCGATTATTTTCAGAAAGCCGAGCATAAATTTTTTAAAGAATTGTTTCTCTTGGGAGCTCATGATTGGGGCATGAATATAACATTGATTTAAGCCTCCCCCAAGCTTGAGCGTTGCTTTCTCCTTCGCGAGGCCAAAAACTATATTTATAATTGCGATCACGATGAACAAGATGCATAGGGTAATACTTTTGATGAAATTGCAATTTCAATCTTCTATAGTTCCATGATCTCGTATCATCACATAGCCTATACCATATCAATGCGTCTCCCTCCAAAGATAAAGGGAAGACCTTCTTCTTAGCAACATCATCAGATATACCTGCAAGCTTAAATAATCCACAAACTTCATCCACATATATTAGGTGTTCATCAGGATGCTTTGTTCCATCTCCTATAAATGGATTAGCTAGCAGTTTTTCTATTATACCCGAAGGAAACTCATAAGGAATTTCATCTTCAATAGGTTCAGTAGGTTGAGGAGAAACTCTTTGCTCTACTGGTCGGGGTCAAGATACTCCGAACAAGCCCCTCAGAGGATTACTTTCCATAGTAACAAGTGATAGTAAATTTCAGCACACTATACAAATTTTTCCTTACCAAATTCCACCTACCAAAGGCGCTTCACTCCCAGGCAATGGCGCCAGAAAAGAGTCTTGATGACCCACAAGTATAGGGGATCTATCATAGTCCTTTCGATAAGTAAGAGTGTCGAACCTAACGAGGAGCAGAAGGAAATGATAAGCGGTTTTCAGCAAGGTATTCTCTGCAAGTACTGAAATAAGTGGTAACAAATAGTTTTGTGATAAGATAATTTGTAACGAGCAACAAGTAACAAAAGTAAATAAAGTGCAGCAAGGTGGCCCAGTCCTTTTTGTAGCAAAGGACAAGTCTGGACAAACTCTTATATAAGGAAAAGCGCTCCCGAGGACACATGGGAATATCGTCAAGCTAGTTTTCATCACATTCATATTATTCGCGTTCGGTACTTTGATAATTTGACATGTGGGTGGACCGGTGCTTGGGTGCTGTTCTTACTTGAACAAGCATCCCACTTATGATTAACCTCTATTGCAAGCATCCGCAACTACAACAAAAGTATTAAGGTAAACCTAACCATAGCATGAAACATATGGATCCAAATCAGCCCCTTACGAAGCAACACATAAGCTAGGGTTTAAGCTTCTGTTACTCTAGCAACCCATCATCTACTTATTACTTCCCAATGCCTTCCTCTAGGCCCAAATAATGGTGAAGTGTTATGTAGTCGACGTTCACATAACACCACTAGAGGCTAGACTGTTGGGGAACGTAGTAATTTCAAAATTTTCCTACGCACACGCAAGATCATGGTGATGCATAGCAACGAGAGGGGAGAGTGTGATCTACGTACCCTTGTAGATCAACAGCGGAAGCGTTGACTCAACGTAGAGGAAGTAGTCGTACGTCTTCTCGATCCGACCGATCCAAGCAACGTTACTCCGGCGCCTCCGAGTTCTTAGCACACGTACAGCTCGATGACGCTCCCCGGGCTCCGATCCAGCAAAGCTTCGGGGATGAGTTCCGTCAGCACAACGGCGTGGTGACGATGATGATGTTCCACCGACGCAGGGCTTCGCCTAAGCACTACAACGATATGACCGAGGTGGAATATGGTGGAAGGGGGCACCGCACACGGCTAAGGAACGATCACGAGGATCAACTTGTGTGTCCTAGGGTGCCCCCTTGCCTTCGTATATAAAGGATCCAAGGGGGGGGGGTGCGGCCGGCCCTATGGAGGCGCGCAAGAGGAGTCCTACTCCTACCGGGAGTAGGACTCCCCTCCCTTTTCCTTGTCCAAGTAGGAGAGGTGGGAGGAGAATAGGAAAGGGGGGGGGGGGCGCCGCCCCTCCCTCCTTGTCCAATTCGGACTAGGGGGAGAGGGGGCGCGCGGCCTGCCCTGGCAGCTCCTTCCTCTTCTCCACTTTAGGCCCATGAGGCCCATTAACCCCCCGGGGGTTTCCGGTAACCCCCCGGTGCTCCGGTTTTATCCGAAACTTCCCCGGAACGCTTCCGGTGTCCGAATATAGTCATCCAATATATCAATCTTTATGTATCGACCATTTCGAGACTCCTCGTCATGTCCGTGATCACATCCGGGACTCCGAAATAACTTCGGTACATCAAAAATGCATAAACTCATAATAACTGTCATCGTAACGTTAAGCGTGCGGACCCTACGGTTCGAGAACAATGTAGACATGACTGAGACACATCTCCGGTCAATAACCAATAGCGGGACCTGGATGCCCATATTGGCTCCTACATATTCTACGAAGATCTTTATCGGTCAGACCGCATAACAACATACGTTGTTCCCTTTGTCATCGGTATGTTACTTGCCCGAGATTCGATCGTCGGTATCCAATACCTAGTTCAATCTCGTTACCGGCAAGTCTCTTTACTCGTTCCGTAATACATCATCTCGCAATTAACTCATTAGTTGCAATGCTTGCAAGGCTTATGTGATGTGCATTACCGAGAGGGCCCAGAGATACCTCTCCGACAATCGGAGTGACAAATCCTATTCTCGAAATACGCCAACTCAACATCTACCTTTGGAGACACCTGTAGAGCACCTTTATAATCACCCATTTACGTTGTGACGTTTGGTAGCACACAAAGTGTTCCTCCGGCAAACGGGAGTTGCATAATCTCTTTGTCATAGGAACATGTATAAGTCATGAAGAAAGCAATAGCAACATACTAAACGATCGGGTGCTAGGCTAATGGAATGGGTCATGTCAATCAGATCATTCACCTAATGATGTGATCCCGTTAATCAAATAACAACTCTTTGTTCATGGTTAGGAAACATAACCATCTTTAATTAACGAGCTAGTCAAGTAGAGGCATACTAGTGACACTTAGTTTGTCTATGTATTCACACATGTATTATGTTTCCGGTTAATACAATTCTAGCATGAATAATAAACATTTATCATGATATAAGGAAATAAATAATAAATTTATTATTGCCTCTAGGGCATATTTCCTTCAGTCTCCCACTTGCACTAGAGTCAATAATCTAGATTACACAGTAATGATTCTAACACCCATGGAGTCTTGGTGCTGATCATGTTTTGCTCGTGGAAGAGGCTTAGTCAATGGGTCTGCCACATTCAGATCCATATGTATCTTGCAAATCTCTATGTCTCCCACCTGGACTAGATCCCGGATGGAATTGAAGCGTCTCTTGATGTGCTTGGTTCTCTTGTGAAATCTGGATTCCTTTGCCAAGGCAATTGCACCAGTATTGTCACAAAAGATTTTCATTGGACCCGATGCATTAGGTATGACACCTAGATCGGATATGAACTCCTTCATCCAGACTCCTTCATTTGCTGCTTCCGAAGCAGCTATGTACTCCGCTTCACATGTAGATCCCGCTACGACGCTTTGTTTAGAACTGCACCAACTGACAGCTCCACCGTTTAATGTAAACACGTATCCGGTTTGCGATTTAGAATCGTCCGGATCAATGTCAAAGCTTGCATCAACGTAACCATTTACGATGAGCTCTTTGTCACCTCCATATACGAGAAACATATCCTTAGTCCTTTCCAGGTATTTCAGGATGTTATTGACCGCTGTCCAGTGATCCACTCCTGGATTACTTTGGTACCTCCCTGCTAAACTTATAGCAAGGCACACATCAGGTCTGGTACACAGCATTGCATACATGATAGAGCCTATGGCTGAAGCATAGGGAACATCTTTCATTTTCTCTCTATCTTCTGCAGTGGTCGGGCATTGAGTCTGACTCAACTTCACACCTTGTAATACAGGCAAGAACCCTTTCTTTGCTTGATCCATTTTGAACTTTTTCAAAATCTTATCAAGGTATGTGCTTTGTGAAAGTCCAATTAAGCGTTTTGATCTATCTCTATAGATCTTTATGCCTAATATGTAAGCAACTTCACCGAGGTCTTTCATTGAAAAACTCTTATTCAAGTATCCCTTTATGCTATCCAGAAATTCTATATCATTTCCAATCATCAATATGTCATCCACATATAATATCAGAAATGCTACAGAGCTCCCACTCACTTTCTTGTAAATACAGGCTTCTCCGAAAGTCTATATAAAACCAAATGCTTTGATCACACTATCAAAGCATTTATTCCAACTCCGAGATGCTTGCACCAGTCCATAAATGGATCGCTGGAGCTTGCACACTTTGTTAGCTCCCTTTGGATCGACAAAACCTTCCGGTTGCATCATATACAACTCTTCTTCCAGAAATCCATTCAGGAATGCAGTTTTGACATCCATCTGCCAAATTTCATAATCATAAAATGCGGCAATTGCTAACATGATTCGGACGGACTTAAGCATCGCTACGGGTGAGAAGGTCTCATCGTAGTCAACCCCTTGAACTTGTCGAAAACCTTTTGCGACAAGTCGAGCTTTGTAGATAGTAATATTACCGTCAGCGTCAGTCTTCTTCTTGAAGATCCATTTATTCTCAATTGCTTGCCGATCATCGGGCAAGTCAACCAAAGTCCATACTTTGTTCTCATACATGGATCCCATCTCAGATTTCATGGCTTCAAGCCATTTTGCGGAATCTGGGCTCACCATCGCTTCTTCATAGTTCGTAGGTTCATCATGATCTAGTAGCATGACTTCCAGAACAGGATTACCGTACCACTCTGGCGCGGATCTCACTCTGGTTGATCTACGAGGTTCAGTAGTATCTTTCCCGAAGTTTCATGATCACTATCATTAGCTTCCTCACTTATTGGTGTAGGTGTCGCATAAACAGTTTTCTGTGATGTACTACTTTCCAATAAGGGAGCAGGTACAGTTACCTCGTCAAGTTCTACTTTCCTCCCACTCACTTTTTTCGAGAGAAACTCTTTCTCCAGAAAGTTTCTGAATTTAGCAACAAAAGTCTTGCCTTTGGATCTGTGATAGAAGGTGTATCCAATAGTTTCCTTTGGATATCCTATGAAGACACATTTCTCCGATTTGGGTTCGAGCTTATCAGGTTGAAGCTTTTTCACATAAGCATCGCAGCCCCAAACTTTCAGAAACGACAACTTTGGTTTCTTGCCAAACCACAGTTCATAAGGCGTCGTCTCAACGGATTTTAATGGTGCCCTATTTAACGTGAATGCGACCGTCTAAAGCATAACCCCAAAACGATAGCGGTAAATCAGTAAGAGACATCATAGATCGCACCATATCTAGTAAAGTTCGATTACGACGTTCGGACACACCATTACGCTGTGGTGTTCCGGGTGGCGTGAGTTGCGAAACTATTCCGCATTTTTTCAAATGTACACCAAACTCGTAACTCAAATATTCTCCTCCACGATCAGATCGTAGAAACTTTATTTTCTTGTTATGATGATTTTCAACTTCACTCTGAAATTCTTTGAACTTTTCAAATGTTTCAGACTTGTGTTTCATTAAGTAGATATACCCATATCTGCTTAAGTCATCTGTGAAGGTGAGAAAATAACGATATCCTCCATGAGCCTCAATATTCATCGGACCACATACATCTGTATGTATGATTTCCAACAAATCTGTTGCTCTCTCCATAGTACCGGAGAACGGTGTTTTAGTCATCTTGCCCATGAGGCACGGTTCGCAAGTACCAAGTGATTCATATCAAGTGTTTCCAAAAGTCCATCAGTTTGGAGTTTCTTCATGCGCTTTATACCGATATGACCTAAACGGCAGTGCCACAAATAAGTTGCACTATCATTATCAACTTTGCATCTTTTGGCTTCAACATTATGAATATGTGTGTTACTACTATCGAGATTCATCAAGAATAGACCACTCTTCAAGGGTGCATGACCATAAAAGATATTACTCATATAAATAGAACAACCATTATTCTCTGATTTAAATGAATAACCGTCTCGCATTAAACAAGATCCAGATATAATGTTCATGCTCAACGCTGGCACAAATAACAATTATTTAGGTCTAATACTAATCCCGAAGGTAGATGTAGAGGTAGCGTGCCTACCGCGATCACATCGACTTTGGAACCGTTTCCCACGCGCATCGTCACCTCGTCCTTTGCCAGTGTTCGCTTAATCCGTAGTCCCTGTTTCGAGTTGCAAATATTAGCAACAGAACCAGTATCAAATACCCAGGTGCTACTGCGAGCTTTAGTAAGGTACACATCAATAACATGTATATCACATATACCTTTGTTCACCTTGCCATCCTTCTTATCCGCCAAATACTTGGGGCAGTTCCGCTTCCAGTGAC
Source organism: Triticum urartu (assembly GCF_003073215.2). NCBI lineage: Eukaryota > Viridiplantae > Streptophyta > Magnoliopsida > Poales > Poaceae > Triticum > Triticum urartu. The sequence goes on along the minus strand of NC_053027.1, from coordinate 12,632,601 downwards.
CAGTCTGCTTGCAGTAGAAGCACTCAGTTTCAGGCTTAGGTCCAGACTTGGGTTTGTTCTCTTTAGTAGCAACTTGCTTGCCGTTCTTTTTGAAGTTCCCCTTCTTCTTCCCTTTGCCCTTTTTCTTAAAACTAGTGGTCTTGTTGACCATCAACACTTGATGCTCCTTCTCGATTTCTACCTCCGCGGCTTTCAGCATTGGGAAGAGCTCGGGAATAGTCTTATTCATCCCTTGCATATTATAGTTCATCACGAAGCTCTTGTAGCTTGGTGGCAGTGATTGGAGAATTCTGTCAATGACGCAATCATCTGGAAGATCAACTCCCAATTGAATCAAGTGATTATTATACCCAGACATTTTGAGTATATGCTCACTGACAGAACTGTTCTCCTCCATCTTGCAGCTATAGAACTTATTGGAGACTTCATATCTCTCAATTCGGGCATTTGCTTGAAATATTAACTTCAACTCCTGGAACATCTCATATGCTCCATGACGTTCAAAACGTCGTTGAAGTCCCGATTCTAAGCCGTAAAGCATGGCACACTGAACTATCGAGTAGTCATCAGCTTTGCTCTACCAGACGTTCATAACATCTGGTGTTGCTCCAGCAGCAGGCCTGGCACCCAGCGGTGCTTCCAGGACGTAATTCTTCTGTGAAGCAATGAGGATAATCCTCAAGTTACGGACCCAGTCCATGTAATTGCTACCATCATCTTTCAACTTTGCTTTCTCAAGGAACGCATTAAAATTCAACGGAACAACAGCACGGGCCATCTATCTACAATCAAACATACATAAGCAAGATACTATCAGGTACTAAGTTCATGATAAATTTAAGTTCAATTAGTCAAATTACTTAAAGAACTCCCACTTAGACAGACATCCCTCTAATCCTCTAAGTGATCACGTGATCCAAATCAACTAAACCACAACCGATCATCACGTGATATGGAGTAGTTTTCAATGGTGAACATCGTTATGTTGATCATATCTACTATATGATTCACGCTCGACCTTTCGATCTCCGTGTTCCGAGGCCATATCTGCATATGCTAGGCTCGTCAAGTATAACCCGAGTATTCTGCGTGTGCAAAACTGGCTTGCACCCGTTGTAGATGGACGTAGAGCTTATCACACCCGATCATCAGTGGTGTCTGGGCACGACGAACTTTGGCAACGGTGCATACTCAGGGAGAACACTTCTTGATAATTTAGTGAGAGATCATCTTATAATGCTACCGTCAATCAAAGCAAGATAAGATGCATAAAAAGATAAACATCACATGCAATCAATATAAGTGATATGATATGGCCATCATCATCTTGTGCTATTGATCTCCATCTCCGAAGCATCGTCGTGATCACCATCGTCACCGACGTGACACCTTGATCTCCATCGTAGCGTCGTTGTTGTCTCGCCAAGTTTGTGCTTCCGCGACTATCGCTACCGTTTAGTGATAAAGTAAAGCATTACATCGCGATTGCATTGCATACAATAAAGCGACAACCATATGGCTCCTGCCAGTTGCCGATAACTCGGTTACAAAACATGATCATCTCATACAATAAAATTCAGCATCATGTCTTGACCATATCACATCACAACATGCCCTGCAAAAATAAGTTAGACGTCCTCTACTTTGTTGTTGCAAGTTTTACGTGGCTGCTACGGGCTTAAGCAAGAACCAATCTTACCTACGCATCAAAACCACAACGATAGTTTGTCAATTTGACTCCGTTTTAACCTTCGCAAGGACCGGGCGTAGCCACACTTGGTTCAACTAAGGTTGGAGAGACTTTCGCCCGCAAGCCACCTATGTGCAAAGCACGTCGGGAGAACCGGTCTCGCGTAAGCGTACGCGTAATGTCGGTCCGGGTCGTCTCGTCCAACAATACCGCCGAACCAAAGTATGACATGCTGGTAGGCAGTATGACTTATATCGCCCACAACTCACTTGTGTTCTACTCGTGCATATAACATCAACATATAAAACCTAGGCTCGGATGCCACTGAAGGGTTTCGTAGTAATTTCAAAAAATTTCCTACGCACACGCAAGATCGTGTGATGCATAGCAACGAGAAGGGGGGAGTGTGATCTACATACCTAGTAGATCGACAACGGAAGCGTTTGGTTGATGTAGTCGTACGTCTTCACGATCCGACCGATCAAGCGCCGAAACTACGGCACCTCCGAGTTCTAGCACACGGGACAGCTCGATGATGCTCCCCGGGCTCCGATCCAGCAAAGCTTCGGGGATGAGTTCCGTCAGCACAACGACGTGGTGACGATGATGATGTTCTACCGACGCAGGGCTTCGCCTAAGCACTACAACGATATGATCGAGGTGGAATATGGTGGCAGGGGGCACCGCACACGGCTAAGGAACGATCACGTGGATCAACTTGTGTGTCTAGAGGTGCCCCCCTGCCCCCGTATATAAAGGATCCAAGGGGGAGGGGGTGCGGCCGGCCCTAGAGGAGGCGCGCAGGAGGAGTCCTACTACTACCGGGAGTTAGGACTCCCCTCCCTTTCCTTGTCCAAGTAGGAGAGGTGGGAAGGAGAATAGGAAGGGGGGGGCGCCGCCCCTCCCTCCTGTCCAATTCGGACTAGGGGGAGAGGGGCGCGGCTGCCCTGGCCAGCCCCTTCCTCTCTCCTTTAGGCCCATGAGGCCCATAACCCCCCGGGGGGTTTCCGGTAACCCCCGGTGCTCCGGTTTTATCGAAACTTCTGCCAGGAACGCTTCCGGTGTCCGAATATAAGTCATCCAATATATCAATCTATGTTTATGTCTCGACCATTTCGAGACTCCTCGTCATGTCCGTGATCACATCCGGGACTCCAAACTAACTTCGGTACATCAAAAATGCATAAACTCATAATAACTGTCATCGTAACGTTAAGCGTGCGGACCCTACGGTTCGAGAACAATGTAGACATGACTGAGACACATCTCTGGTCAATAACCAATAGCGGGACCTGGATGCCCATATTGGCTCCTACATATTCTACGAAGATCTTTATCGGTCAGACCGCATAACAACATACGTTGTTCCCTTTGTCATCGGTATGTTACTTGCCCGAGATTCGATCGTCGGTATCCAATACCTAGTTCAATATCATTACCGGCAAGTCTCTTTACTCATTCCGTAATACATCATCTCGCAATTAACTCATTAGTTGCAATGCTTGCAAGGCTTATGTGATGTGCATTACCGAGAGGGCCCAGAGATACCTCTCCGACAATCGGAGTGACAAATCCTATTCTCGAAATATGCCAACTCAACATCTACCTTTGGAGACACCTGTAGAGCACCTTTATAATCACCCATTTACGTTGTGACGTTTGGTAGCACACAAAGTGTTCCTCCGGCAAACGGGAGTTGCATAATCTCATAGTCATAGGAACATGTATAAGTCATGAAGAAAGCAATAGCAACATACTAAACGATCGGGTGCTAAGCTAATGGAATGGGTCATGTCAATTAGATCATTCACCTAATGATGTGATCCCGTTAATCAAATAAAAACTCTTTGTTCATGGTTAGGAAACATAACCATCTTTGATTAACGAGCTAGTCAAGTAGAGGCATACTAGTGACACGCAATTTGTCTATGTATTCACACATGTATTATGTTTCCGGTTAATACAATTCTAGCATGAATAATAAACATTTATCATGATATAAGGAAATAAATAATAACTTTATTATTGCCTCTAGGGCATATTTCCTTCATAGACAAATTGAGTGGAAGTCTAGCCCGTAATAGAACATCAGCTCGCGGACGAAGGGGTGGAGTGGAAACCCTAGCCCGCGGAGGAAATGAGGGATGAATACCACTCTCTCGTTGGGCTTCAGTGTGGGGACGATTTGCCCCTTGGCTGGAAGACGGTGGGCGATTTCGTTCGCCAGATACCCGGCCGCCCGAAGCTCAGTAATGTCCTTCTCCTTGACGGAGGAGGCCATCCACTTGCCTTGCCCTCCGGATTCAGACATGGTTGAGTGCTTGCTTGAGATGGAAAAAGATGGAAGCTTGGGCGCTGGAGCTCGAGAATGGAAAGGCTGAGGAATAGAGAAGGCGTAGGTGAAGAAAGGGAATCCTTGTCCCCTTATAAAGGCAGTGAATATCGAACGCCTCCCCACTCACCCTAAAAACTCGCCTACTCCCAAGGGCTGTGAAAATGGCATGGTTGGGTTACCCATACTCATATTGATGAGAATCCCACAATAACGGAACACGATCTCTGCTTTGACAAGACGTGCCAATGCCAACCGCGTCTCGAAACATGGAACGACAGGCGAAGAAACGGTTCGATATAATGACCGGACAGACGTGATGTCATCTTACAAAAAGTTGTCAGTAGATGGGACTTGTGAAGTATTATATTCTCTGCAGCCGTATATGGTGCTTGTGTTGCGGATCCGAACACATTCATTTTATCCGAAGACTATCTTGGAGTATCCGGAGAAGGGAACCCGCCTTGCAATGCCGAAGACAATCTGCGCGTTGGACACCTCGTCATTGAAGCCTGGTTCAGGGGCTACTGAGGGAGTCCTGCACTAAGGGGTCCTCGGGCATCTGACCTATTGATATGGGCCGGACTGATGGGCTGTGAAGAATGCGAATACCAAAGACTGTACCCGTGTCCGGATGGGACTCTTCTTGGCGTGGAAGGCAAGCTTGGCGACCAAATATATAGATTCCTTTTGTTTGTAACCGGCCTTGTGCAACCCTAGATCCTTCCGGTGTCTATATAAACCGGAGGACTTAGTCCGGAGGAGGAGAGATTCATCATCATAGCCATACAAGCTAGGCCTCTAGGGTTTAGCCATTACGATCTCGTGGTAGATCAACTCTTGTAATATTCATATTCATCAAGATCAATCAAGCAGGAAGTAGGGTATTACCTCCATAGAGAGGGCCCGAACCTGGGTAAACATTGTGTCCCCCGTCTCCTGTTACCATTGATCCTAGACATATAGTTCGGGACCCCCTACCCGAGATCCGCCGGTTTTGACTCCGACAACCCCCCCCCCCCATTACGCTGCCTCCCGCCTAAGGTTGATAACAGAGGTGCCACTACACTACAACACGTGATTGGGGACAGTTAATTGCCGGGAGGAATACATAACCAAGGGCAAAAGAACTGCCGGGGCATTTGTTTCTGCCGATACAAGTACGTGATGGCAGAAAAACTGCCGGGAGAACTTGAAAAACGACGTCACACGCACTGCCGGTAGATTTAAGGGCCCATTGTCTGCCGGAACAATTAAATAGCGGCCCGTAAGCTGCCGGGGCACCGTCTTCGGCGCGAAACCAAAATTGTATTGGGCCTTAGCGCGGGCTAGCGAGGAAAAAACGCGCGATCGACGGAAAATTTGGGCCGAACATAACAACAGACGCGCCGACCCTCCATGGCTCCAACAGACCATAGAGCCTCCCCCAGATCTCGACGCCCAATCCACCCGTACCCTCCACCAGATCGCCGCCACCGCCCCAACTATCCCAGCGCCGGCGGCCGCCCTCCACCTAGATCACCACTGCTGCCGTCACCCACCACCGCCGTAGCCCTCCGTCGGCCCCAACCACCATTGCAGCCCCTCCGCCGACCCCAACCACCACACTGCTGCTGACCGCCCTTCGTCCCCAAGCACGCCGTCGTTGCCCCCAACCACTCCAGAGCGACACCGCCGAGCACCCGATTGACACGGAGCACCACTAGTGTCGCCGAACCGCTTCACCGGCGGCGACCATCTTCCGCGGAACGCCTTCCTCACCACCACCCTGAGAGCTTCCTCCCTCGAGCAGGCTGCCTCCTCTTCACTGAAGCACCAAGGGGTCCGCCTCCTCTCCCGTGAGCATCTCTACCCCAAGTAGCGGAACGTCGACCTCAAGCGGCCACTATAGCGGGAGCCCTCCTCCCACCTCCCCGTGAGCATCCCCTTTCGCCCTTCCTTCTCTCTGTATGTTTCCCCTTGAGATAAATCTGAATCAAATGTTCGTTCTAATTTTTGCGCATTTGTAATCCCCTCGATCGGCCAACTCCTAGGATTTAAGGGTTGCGGCTGCAAAATATATCTGCATGTTTTTGGACTACACGGTGTGCAATTGTGACATCCTTTGCTATTGATGGCTGACCCTGTGCTAGGATGAATATTGATATCGGAATGTTTTAAGGCTACTATCTGTCAAATATAAACTGTGGAAGCATGTAGATCAGTTTGGACTTTGGAGCAGAGCTATACAAGCAAATTAGATGGGTATTGTGCGATTGACCAAACAATAGGTAGTTTCGACTGATGAATTGCTGCCTATTCCGGTTCTCATGTGTGTATTTGGACTTTGGAGAACCCTGACAAGAAAGGTTACTTAGTTTAATATCTAATTTAGGTTGATATGATGTTTGGCTTGTGGGGTTTACAATTATTTCCCCTTTCTGTTGAGATGCACGACTCTCTAATGGCAATTTGTCAAATGCCAAAGGCAAAGTTTCAGATGGGAAATATCATTGTACTTTGTAGACCCTATAGTGATATGGTTTCGGTTTTGCTTGTGGATCCGTAGGATTGTAGATTTTCTTCTGTAAAAACTGTATAATGTGCAAGATTCTAGTACCTCTATTCTACTATTATCCTGTAGTTTAGTTACATTTTTTGGAATCTACAAGTGCAATAAATTTGCTCTTTAGTAAGACTATTTATTTGTTGCTGATAAAGGACTTTTTGGATGCTCGTTTTTTAGGTTCTGCGTCCAGGTTTGGTAGTAGTGCTGGTGTGTGTGGCTATGTTCCTAAGTAGAAAAAATGGAAGAAATGGGTCATGAGGCTAGCTCAGTACCTTGCTCTTTTTTCCTATATGTAATTCTTACAAACTATTCTCTAATTTTCACTGGGTGCTTTCACTGAAATAAACTTTTTAGATTGTTTCTTCTGTGATCAGCGTGCATCTTCTAGTAAGCATGCCTTGTGTATTCAGAACTGAGCTTTTGCATCCTCTGTGTATTCTGAAGCTTAGTCTTGTGTTATTGGGCAGTACTTGACACAGACTCGTTGGTTTGCCTGCCATAGAACCATTTATGAGGAGGATATGTGTTGCCTTCTCTTGTATTCCTACGCATTGTCTAGTACTTCCTTTTCATGTGTAAAAAATGGTTGACCGGGCATTACACTGTTTAGTATTTTGTACAACAGAATAGGTATTCTGTCAGCTGCTGTTTGCTGTTCTTTGCTTAACTAGATACCAAAGTATAAATGACAAGCTCACGTACAAGATGTCAAAGTAAAATTAAATTAACAAGCTCTTGTTCTTTGATTAATAATATGACAGCTTTGCAAATAACAAGCTTCAATACAAAGATGTCAAAGTTTTGATATAAATTGTACTAACTTATAATTGTGGATTCTAATTATAGTGCTATGTTAATTTAAGAAGTATAAACATGCTATGCTTAGCATGCAATTTTGGAAAAAAACATCCCATGTGTAAAAATTGTTTGACCTTGCATTTTGCTGCTTACTGCTACCTCTGTACCATAATATAAGATGTTTTTGCAGTTCAAATTAAATTACAAAAACGTCTTATATTTCTAGTGAACGTACATGTCAGCTGCCATATCATTTGCTTTGGCATGTATTTAGTGTTTTTATGATTTCTTGTTTTGATGTTACAATTTTGTTAGTTTCTAGATATTGCTGGTTTGTACTTAGAAAATATTCAAAGTTGATTCTGTTGTCTCTGCAGTTCAAAACGTTTTGTAGGCTGAAAATTAAACCAAGGCTTTATGCAGACAAACAAGCTGAAATACCAAGGCTTTATGCAGACAAACAAAGTTTAATTTTCTAGGCTAATTCAACTTGTTGTGCGTGATGTAGGAAAGTGAACCAATAAAAATTGTTTATTATTGAACCAAATGTTCTTAGTGTTTCAGTTGATTTGTAAATATGTGGGCTTGCCCACTAATCAGATACCATTTTAGGGGACCTTCATTTCTAACTTGTCCAACAAAAGCATGGAACTAGGAAACTAAACAGCCCCCCATTAGAAGATCCTGAAATATATGCTCCAGCTAGTTCCCCTCTTATTCTGTGTTGTAGATGCAGAGAGCTTAGAAGGAAAAGCAAGCCCAAATACAAGCTAACTTAATTCGCTGGCTAGTACAGTAACTTTGCGCATGTTACCTACTTATAACATCTTTCAGAACATATGCGGCTGCTGTATGTAACATTTTCTGGTCTATTGCAGGTTTCTCAAAGGTGCACAAGTTCACTAAGGTTTGGAAGATCTTTAAGCTGCTGAAGATTTGGAAGACCTACAATTAAGTTGATGGAGTGATAATGTCACGTGTCTTGTTTGTCCCTGCTGCATTTTGGTGGTTGTTAAGCTCATTTTGGTTGTGTGGCACACATCTAGAAGAATATGTACATCTTTTGTGGCACTAGTTTAATTAGTTTGGTTGTGTGGCAAACATATAATATGTACTCCTTTTGTGGCACAACCTTGTTATATATGGTCGTTATGTTTATCGAATGAAGTTTAAGGTTTTCGATGAGGCCTATATCTTACTTTGATTGAAGTGCATGTATGAATGTGGTATGTCCTGATTGCCTAGACATATATAATTGGTGGATATTACATAATATGGATGCCCAGAATATTTCGCTAGTAAAATCAACATGCTGTCATAATATCTGCCGGGTAAACATGTTTGTGTAGGCAGTTTAACTACCGGTAATTACAGTTTCACATGTTGTGACAATCTGCCGGGAGAAAATAAACTGCCGGGAAATACATGGGCCAGGGAAAAAAAACTGCCGGGAGAAGTTTATCTTCCGAGAGAAGTAATCCCCGGCAGCCGTTCTCGTGGCAGTTCTGCCGGGAGAACCACTGTCCCGGCAGTTTGTCTGCCCTTTAAAGAGCCTTCTCCCAGCAGTTTCTCTGTCCTTACATTAGTGTTGTGGTGTAGTGTGCGTTCACTCCCAAGTCATTCCATTGGTAGCTTGTTTTTCTTTTCATGTATGTCTATAGCCCAAACGAACCTTATAGACACACAAAGAAAAAGAAAGAGTCCCGTTCCTGCCACCTCCCACTTCCATTGCAATACCCTAAAAAACAGGCTCGCATCCCTATTCCATTCCACACGGGTAACATCGGCGGTCAGATGACCCCCGACTATGGCCACCGCAGTTCGTCGGTGGTTATAGCGGCGTCGCTGGAGGATGAAAACGTCCTCGGTGAGGTCCTCGTCCATCTCTCTCTGCAGCCATCCTCCCTCCTGCCCATGACGAGGCAGGACAAATCCTCGCACCTCCCACTAATAGAAGGTTGTCAACAAGATAAGAGGGGCTAGCCGGAATCAAAGCTATTGTTGACTAGATCTAAGGAGGAGCTGGCCACCAACCAGCCACTCGCACCACCAAAGAACGCCTCCTGCAACGTTTGATGAAGGCTCACTGCGGCCGCGGCATAGGCTGGTGGCATCGATAGTCTGAGGGAGCGGCGATGGGAAACCTAAGTGTGGTAGCGGCATGAGTGCCCCCAGGTCGCCCTAGGCATGCGACACAATAGTCATGGCCTCACCCCATTCCCCTTCTTCCTCGACCCAACTATCTCTTTCCCATCATTTTGTTACCTCCTTGCCTCATACCATCGGTAGATTTTCCATAATAATCATCCCTTGCTTCTACATTTTTTTTGAGAATTATCCCTTGATAGTATATGCGAATTGCTAATTATATATCAGTTTGTTATCTTGGGCTGAAATCGCTTTTTTCCTTGTACGCCCACAGCCCAAACGGACCTTCCTTCCCAGAGGAAAGAAAAAGAGTCCGGCTGCTTCCTGCTCTTTTCCCCACTTCATCCACTGGAAAACCCTAGAAATAGTCTCGACACAAGGGCGGCGTCGGCGGCGAGATGACCACCGGCCGCGGCCACCGCGTTTCGCAGGCGGTTGCGGCGGCGCCGCTGGAGGACGACAACGTCCTCAGCGAGGTCCTCGTCCGCCTCTCCCCGGAGCTACCCTCCCTCCCGCTCGCATCGCTTGTCTGCAAGCCGTGGGGTCGCCTCGCCGCCTCCGCCGCCTTCCGGCGCCGCTGGCGCGACCACCACGGGAGACCCCCGGTCCTAGGCGTCTTCGATAAGCACCTGACCTCTCTCAAGTTCATCCCTGCAGTCCGCAGCATCCCCGCGGAGCGCTTCTCCATCCAGGTCTGCACCGGGTGGGACACCTGGCGCGTGCTCGGGTGCCGCCAGGGCCGCGTCCTCATCATGAACTGGACGCTGCGTGAGTTCCTCATCTGCGACCCTTTATCCGGTGACCGCCACCGCGTGTCATTCCCACCCGATCTAGTCGACGGCGGGCAAAGCGCCAACGGAGCTCTGCTCTCTGACGAAGAGCAGAGCCCACTGAAGCTGGTCCTGGTAGATGAGGCCCGCGCCAGAGTTGAGGCCCGCGTCTACTCCTTTGCGACCGGCACATGGGGAGACATCATCTCCACTGCTGAGCCATGTCATCTTACCAGTGTCCCCGTCACCGTGCTTGGCAGCCGCCTCTACTGTTGGCTGGCAAAGCCTCCGTATAGCTTTCTAGAGTTAAATCTGGAAAGCCAGAGCCTAGCTCTGATTACAAGCCCTCCCCGTGCGAATATCAGCACCCGCAACAGCCAGATCATCCCAGGGGAGGATGGCGCTGTTGGCCTCTCCATATTGTTGTACCCTACCATCGAAATGTGGAACCGCAACATCGATTCTCACGGTGTTGCGACATGGGTGCTGCGCAAGACCGTTGTCATGGACAACTTCGTTGATCTGACGTCTTCGTGGGCGGCTTGGGACTCACTACTTATCGGGTATGCCGAGGATGCTAATGCGATTCTTATATCAGTGTTCAAAGGGACGTGCATCCGTGTCTTTACAGTCCAACTTGAGACAATGCAATGCAACAGGCTTCATGGACACCTTCTCCAAAATTTCTATTATCCATTCGCCAGTTTCTATAACGCAGGTAATTTACTCATCTTAACATTGAAGGAGTCACATCGATCCTTTTTTTTTCGTGCATGGTAATTTCATGGATACCTTTGATGTGATATTTTCCCTCTTTGTTGATCCATGCATGGAATTATTTGTTGTATTTTTTTCTGTGTCATAATTTAATAATTTCTCCTAAAATTTATCGTCCTATTTTGAGTAATTTATTATATCATATCATATCATAGATGTGAAGGTTTATATACTTTCTTCTATAGCTATATGATTACCAGGCCCATCGGAGCGACGAATTCTTGCTCATGTGAACAATGATGGGGGTGCTGGTGGAGCAGAAGCATAATGGCTAGTGCGTCATGGTAATCCTCAAGCTACCTGGGCCGGGTTTCCCCAACTACTTCAAATGCAAATCTTATTAAGGTTCTGGTCTCGTGTTTGTTTATTATTGTTGGCTTTTGGACCCTGCTTGGGTGGACTTCTGTAAAACTGTTTGTATGTGCACTTTGTGTTGTGGGTATATGTTTGAACTCAGGCTGGGAGCAGCCTGTTTGGAACATTTGTGGTGTATAATTTAACCTGAGTGAATGTTGTATGGGTAAAGTAATGATTTTACTGTATCATATCACCTTGCCATAAGGGTTCACATGCATCCTATATAGAGAACCATTGCAAAAGATAACGGTGGTCGAAGAGCAACTTCATGCTAGGATGATGCCTTTTTTTAAGAAAAAAAGGAAAACAAGGTTGCGAGAATGATATCTCTGCTACTTGCTCTATTTCAAAGTTTTTTGACTTTTTGTTAGAGTCAGATTTCAGTTTCGCCGCAGGATAAACCTTCTGGATATTTACATTCACATATCTTGATTTACAAGTTATGTATACAATAAATTATATGGGGAGGTCAGAATTGCAACACATTACAAAGGCGTAATGCCGTTTTACAGCTGGCAGCTTCCGAAGGTTCAAACTCTGAGTTGTCTTTCACGTACTTTCTCTTATCGAGGTACTATTTTGAGTTATATCGTTAGAAGCTGCATTACCTGAGCCATCTATTCTTGCTCTTTTTTGTTTCAGAAATAGGAGGATTTCCTTGTGGTGGATCCTTTGCTGCCTGTATCAATATATGAAGTTGACTCCTGGGTTTCGCCCTTAACTCTGAAGCCTTGAGGTATTCCTCACACATTTTTTTCCTTGTATTCCATATCTTTTTTATTGAGCCTGCAAATTTTAGAGACCTTTGAATTTTCGAGGATTAAATTAACCCGAGGAATTAGAGTGACCACAATAGGCGTTTTCGTCGACAAAGTATTATGTACGACGAAGCTTCAGTGAAAAATGGGATGCAAAATCTGAACAGGTTCGTGCTTTAATACCAGTACATGTTGTATATGAATGAATTATTCTAATAGCAGATGATGAGCTGTAGTGCTCAGACTTGTGAGTGACATTGCAATTTTACCTAATATTGCTGGAATGACCCTACTTTAATAGGAACAATTATTATTCTTGTGAAGTTAATATATGCTGATCTTTTTCTTATTTCCTGTGTATTAGTGACTAAAGAGATTGGTCCCTGCACAGGCATTGTTAGAGCATGAAGTACTGTCCAGCCATTGGTCGAAGAACCCTCCAGTTCTGTTTGATCTGCAAATTTCTTTTGACTGATATCACGGGGGGAAAACTGGGTTGATGAAGATGTGCTGTTTGACACATATCAAGGGTGAAATGGATCCGCTCCCAGCAGCTTAAAACGTAAATAAAATCTAAAAACCATAGTGTTGTATTGCCTTCTAAAACCATAGTGTTACTTATTTGGTGAATGTGATAACTATAACCATGTGTAGTTTAATTGATACGTATGTAATTGTCGCTTTCTTCTGTGGAATTTCCTTATAGGTCCATGGTGTGCATCAATTTGTTGCGATTGATGGGTCATATCAATAGTTTAGGTCAGCATTTGGTTATCCATGCATTTTAGGCAAACATTGTGTACATTTGGTTGTTTCTGCAATGCCTTTTTTTTTTCTTATGTGGTGATTCCATTGTCGTTTTGTGTGTTAACTTTGTCCTCTAGGATAGCAGCTTCGTTGCGTCAACCCTTTGGCCTGAACTGTTCGGCAGATTCCCATGCGCTACCCCCTGGTATGTGCCACTTTCCTAATCAAAAGGGGGCTAGCAGAGGATTGTATCAGTGAATTCTTGGTATAGTGAGCCTAGCAGGTGGCGGGAGTCCAGTAAGATTGCTGCCATAACTATACATCAAACTTTTCTTTAGAAAATAGTTCTCATTGCCTTTTAAAACCAGTGTTACTTATGAGGTAGATGTCTTCCTTATAGATTCATGGTGTGCATCAATATGTTGCGATTGATGGATCATATGAATAGCTTAGGTCAGCATTTGGTTATCCATGCATTTTAGGCAAACATTTGTGTATATTTGGTTGTTTGTGGAAAGCCTTTTTTTCCTATGTTGAGTCCATTGTCATTTTGTGTATTAACTTTGTCATCTAGGTTCATCATCGTTTCGTCAACCCTTTAGGTTGTATTTGATAAAACTGAAATATAATTGTTATTGTTATATGGTAAGCTTATATAGTTATACCATACCCAGGTCGATGCGCCTGAGTGGGCAGGATCCACTAGCCAGCCTGTGCTAAACCACTGCACGGCTATGTATCTGAGGTGGTTTCAATGCACTGTGCAGATATCACTTCAGGGCGGGAGTAACTCCAATACTTGGAAACAATAACTATTTTAGTTATATAAAAAAGGGCAGATTCATTTCCTTCCTAAAATGGGATAGTCTCCAATAGTTTGCAAGGTGTTCAAAACATAGCAACATGTTCACGTTTCTCTGTTCACAGCAGCAGAACACGGCAGACATGGTAGAATGCATGTGTACCTCTACGACAGATCAAACCCAGTATTTGAACTGATTGTCTAGAGGAGCTTACTCAAAAGGAACAAAGAAAAATCATGTGCTATGGTTAATGATCATGGAGCTGTTCTGCAAAGTTAGGGGGGGCGGATGGATGGCGAACAAGTTGGACATGTTATGAATATCCACGTTCTGGTAGTGGTAGTTCTCTTTATTCTTTTCCCTTTCGTAATGTCTTCCCTATCCCTGGTTTCTAGTTTCATTTTGCACAGGACACCCACTGTAGTGCATTGGTTTGACCTTTTGGGAGATTGTACTCTGATATTTCTTTATCATATTTTTTACTCTGTTCATACAATCATGTATTGACATTTGGTTATGTTGTTACTATTTTATTTAGACCTATTGTAGACTAAATCAGTGGGAAGTGAATCGCAATTGTGGTTGTAGGGTGCCAAAACCATGGAGGCTGCGGAACTACTGCTCCCGCCCCTGTCCATCCGCGACCGGCGAAGGTCAATGCGAAGCGTGACTTCCGTCGTCTGGGGCGGAGGAGCTGGAGACCTCCTTGACGAGTGCCGCCCAGTCGATTGGGTCGGATTCCTTGCTGGATCTGCTGCTGGAGCAGGCAATGGTGGAGGGGAGGGGACGAGATGGGAGGAGATGGGCAGTGAAGACGGAGCGGTCAAGAAGAGCAAGGACTTTGACTAGGGTTTGATCTAGGTTGGGTATTTGTGGGGACAAGGTGGGTCAGCGCATTTCCTTGTTTCCTTCAGCCTTGTTTCTTCAGATTTACTTGTTTTCCTTACTATGCCTCTATGATTTTGGTGCAGGGGGAGCGCAGGATGGCTGTTATATCCTTGGTTGCTTGGCATGGCAAGAAGCCAAAATCTGTAGTTGGTCTACAAGCATCTAAGCCAAAATCTATTATGAAGGTGAGCGCCATCATTGGCAGAATAAACCCTCTTTAATCAATTGCTTCCTGGATTGTCTTAATGAATGAACATACCTGGAGAAGTTCTCCAAGATTCTCTAACTAGCCGAGGTTTCGAGGTAAACGAAAGCTACTCTATTTTATAATACCTGCTGCTGGTGCAGACTGCAATTCCATCATGGCATAATAGATTCTGTCATTTTTTTGTGCCTATAAATGTGCCCAACCGACACTATTGCCTTGAACACTGTAGTACATCTCTCTGTCTGCATGGTCCAGTAAAATTTATACCTTCGTCAGCCACTAACGCAGTCAAGTTTGTTCTACCATTTTTTTTCTCTGTGGGAATAGCTTTGTAAGGGTGCTAATAAGGACCAATCTGTTTATTTCTCTGAGGCGGTTGAAGATATCGACAGATAATTTGAAGTGAAGATGATCTACCAAGAATTAGCGACGATCAGAGATCATGGGCGTCCAAAGGAAATACTGTTTGCTTTTTCTAACAAGTATTAATCATATTTGTAAAGCTCTTTATTTGAACTTTGTTGTTGTAATTAATACTATTGAGGATGGATGCATGAGAAGTAGTGGTCATGGTGTTAGACAAAATTATACCGAGAACTTGAGTGAAGGAACAGCCAATTGGCCGATAACATGCCCGATTGTAATGTGAGACTTATATTTAAGACAACCTGCATAGTCAACGTTTGGGCTGGGAGGTGAGTGATCCGAACGAATCATTTGATGCAGCAGGGAAGGACAAATGGTTTCGTTCGTTGTGATGTTCCCCCAGTCTGATGAATCCCACGTCAGCTGGCCCAAACGATTCCCTTTGCAAAATAAATTAAAATTGAAAAAACACAAAAACAATGAAGAAACACACAAATGAAAACCTGTACAATAAAAATGCGACAAAAATCTAGAAATTGCTATCAATTGTTATAATTGTGGAGGCTACCACACAGTATTAAAAAGGAGAAAAAGCATGAAAACAATGAAGAAAACCCAACTGAAAAACTGAGAAAAAAGTGTACAATAATAATGCCACAAAAATCTAGAAATTGGCATCAATTGTTATAATTGTGGAGGCTACCACACAGTACCAAAAATGCCACTAAGTTTCCAAACAAGCAATCAAGGCTCAACAAAACCACCTTAACATCGCTGATGCATGACATGATCCTTGATAAAACAACACCGTTATAAAATAGAAGCTGATCATCTCTGGATATTCAGGAATCGCCAGATTCCTGAGTATCATCAGGCATAATAATTAAGAGTTGCCTATTTGAACCTTCAGAAGCTGTGAATTGTCAAACTGTGTACCGTAGCATATCCAGCACTAACATCCTAACCTCCCCATGTAATCAGGAGGAATTTATGACTGAATCTTACAAGATCACATAACTTTAAAAAAAAATAAAGATCACATAACATATTACCCTGAAAATAGCTAACACATGACACACCATCTGATTATTCATAACTGTTTTCAACTAACCATATGAAGTGTATTACTATTACTCCTGGACTCCTAGTAAAGGACTTGGTTCAAGCAAGCCCTGCAACATGGTTATGATATATTTATTGGTACAATAAAAATGTAGATAGAAGCAATGGTGTTCCCTTTAGAGCATTGTATATTTACCTTCATAATGTGTGATATTCCCCTAAAAGAAAGGTGTGATATTAACCATGAAGGTGATCTTTCGCTACACCCGTTATCTTAAACAACACAATGGATATTTATAGAATCTATGTGAACCTTTGCAGTAAAATAATATGATAGAACAAATTAATTAAATCAAAATAGTTTGCTATATCTTTCATACAGTAAAATCATTCTTTACCGGTATGACATTCGCTCAAGTTTGACTATACAACAAATGTTCCAACAAACAGGACGCTCTCAACCTTACTTCAAACACATACCCGCAAGACAAGTACACACAGGCAGTTTAAAAAAAATTCAGACCTTGCCGCACAACACAAGGCTTTAGAAGCCAACAACAAACCAAACATGCATGAGACATTACAACTGTTACAACAAATGCGGCCGAGGGAGGAAAGAGCGGCCTCTCAGCGTTGAATTTAATGTAATTACGGGGACTCGAACGGATGTAGCTTGACTTGTAGCATGATGCACTAGTCATTACGCTTGTTGTACAGCAGCAGCCCGATCATTGTCCAAACGAGCAAGAAGTGAAAGCGCCGCTGGGCCTGGTAACCATATATAGCCATAGAAAGTATGTGAACATTCACAACAATCATAGGTTGCAACAAATCAGTCAGACATATAATCCGTCCGCCCCCTAACTTACCAGAACAGCTTCGCATTGAGCATTGATCACAGCACATGGTTTTTCTTTGTTCCTTTGGATGTGTCGCAGCTTCCAAGATACAAGCAGTCAAGCACGCTGAGGAGTAAGCTGCTGTACACAATCAGCTCAAATACTGGGTTTGAACTGTCGTAGAGGTACACATCCATTCTACCTTGTCTACCGTGCTCTGCTGCGGTGAACAGAGAGTGGTATGTGTTTATTGCTTGGTTTTGAACACCTTCCAAACTACTGGAATTTTTCCATTTGAAGGAATGAAATGAATCATATCTTTTTTATATAAATGAAATAGTTACTGCTTTTTTATGGGCCAAGCAGGAGCATTGCTATTTCATTAATAGGGGGTGAACTTTACAATTGCTGCAGAAAGCAAGGAAAAGAGAAAAAAGAGAAAAAACAGCATGCAGGATAACCTGCCCCACGACAACTCAGGAGACTACTCCCACGCCTCTAGCAGGAGGCCAGTATCCTCCCTAGCCAAGTTTGGCAGCCTTGCCATCGAAAATTTTGTGCTGCACTGGAAAATTGTAACTGCTGCACATACGACATTTTGTGATACAATACATGTACGATAGAGGATCCAGTGTTGTGCTGTATTTTTTGTTTCATCCCAAGAACTGTTCGATGTGCTGTGTTTCTACAAGAATCATACATAAAGGATCATATGCATAGCAGGACGCTGGGAAAAAAGGCATCCTCCTTTTCCAAAGAAAAAAAATTAATGCACAACTGAGGTACTGCAACATTAAGATTTCTGCAAGATCCAGCAATATTAGCTAAAAGGGCATTTCAGCGAGAAAAAAATAACAAGAAAGACACACTCAGTTTTTCCAACTATAGGCTCAACAAAACCACCTTAACACTGGCTAGTGTGTGACATGATCCTAAATAAAAACAACACCCTTTTCAAATAGAATCTCATTTTTCCGGGTGTTCAAGAATAAGCAGATTCCTGAGTATCATCAAGGATCAGAATTAAGATCTTCTATTTGAACCTTCAGGAGGGGCCAACTGGCAAACTGTGTCCCGTAGCATATCTGGCACACTAGTACTGTAGCATATCTGAAGGAACTTATGGCTGAATCTTTGAAGATCACCAAACTTATTACCCTGACATAACCTAGCTAATGTACGGCACATCATCTGATTATTCTTTAAGACTATTTTTCAACTTAGCCATATGAATTGTATTACTAATTACAGCTAGACTCCTAGTATAACATAAAGGACTAGGTTCAGGTAAACCAGCAACATGTTATGACTTATTTATGGGTACAATAAAAAGAAGGTAGACAGAAGCAATGGTCTCCCCCTTAAAGCATTCTATATTTAGCTTTAACTATGATGTGCTTTTTAAGTAAACGGTACCTTTAAACAACCCAATTTCTATTTATATAATGTATGTGAATTTTTGAGCAAAATGATATGGTAGAAGAGATTAATTAAAATAGTTTGCTATCTTTCATACAGTAAATTCATTATTCTATCCATACAACTCTAGTTCCACTATCATAAGATAATGGAACAAGTTTACAACAAATGTTACAAACAGGATGCTCCCAACCTGAGTTCAAACACATACCCTCAACACAAAGTACACACACATCCAGTTTAACAGAAAGTGGCATCTTGCAGCACAACACAAGATTCCAAAACCAAGAACAAAATGAACATGAGACATGATAACTATTGCAACAAATGCAACCAAGGGGTGAAGAGCCGCCTCTCAGCCTTGCATATAAAGTAATTGGGGAGCCTTGAACCTAGGTAGTAGCTTGACTGGTACCATGATGGACTGGCCATTACGCTTGTGGTACAGCAGCATCCCATTCGCTGTCTAGACGACCAAGAAGTTTGAGCGCCGTTGGGCCTGGTAATCATATAGGCACAGAAAGTATGTGAACATTTGCAACAATCATACATATGATGCAATAAGTTAGTCAACATAATTTTCTATCTTTCAGGGCAAATAAGGAGAAAATATAACCCCCAAAAAACATGCTGTTCTTTTATCGATTAACTAAAGAGGAAAAAATAACTAAGTCATTCGTAAACATTTTAAGGCTACAAAAACATGTGCATTCTGGCCACTAATGTAGTGTAAGGATAAGCAATTACCGGCGTAGAAATTTGCGTACGGGTGATACAAATTCTCCATAAAGCTTCCATGGAGTTTCTTGCACTGCATCAAGTCCAGTTGAACCAGGAATACATAAACGTCGCCATTCTGCACCCAGGGGAATGTGTGCACCGATATAATAACCGCATCCGCATCCTCAGTGTACCCCAGAATAGTCGATTTCCCTGCCTCCATGTTAGACGGCAGAGCAAGCATGCCACACATGTCAACTGTCTTCCGCAGCACCCATGTCGCGACACCCCGATCACTGACCTTACGGTCCCACATTTGCAAGCTAGGGTATGAGAAAACGACGAGTCCAACACCGCCATCCTCTCCACTGATGATCCTGCTCCGGCAGCTATGGATGTTCTCAATGGACGGCTTGGTGATCACAGCCAGGCTCTTGCTTTCCATATTGAACTCCAGTATACCATGGTCACGCTCAGTGAGCCACCAGTAGAGCCTCTTGCCAATGAGTGTGCAGGGGAGATGGCCAACAGCACATGGTCTCGCTGCAGGAATGAGTTGTCCCCACTCGCCGGTCTCCGAGGAGTAGACGCGGGCTGCAGTAACTCCTGCGCCGCCATTTGCAGAAAAGCCTACCAAGACCAACTGAAATGCGCTGGACTCGAGCTGCTTGTCGCCGATCAAAGCTCCATTGGTGTTGTAAGCGTGATTGTCGAAATCCGACGGAAACGCCACGATGCAGCGGTCGCCGGAGACGGGGTCGAACACCACGAGCTCACACCGCGTCCTGTTGACGACGAGGACGCGCCCATGGCGGCAGCCCAGCACGTTCCAATGGTCATTGGTGGAGTCGTCGGCGAAGACCTGCAGGGAGAACCTCTCCGCGGGGATGCGATCTGGAGAGTCCAGGGCAGGGATGAAGAGGAGCTTCTTCCCGTCCCTCTCGAATGCGCCGAGGACAGGGGGCTTGCGGTGGTGGTCGCCCAATCGGTGGCGGAAGGCGGCGGATGCGGCGAGGCGACCCCAGCGCTTGGAGACGATGGAGGCGTGCAGGATCAAGGACGGCTGCGGGGGGAGACGGGCGAGGATCTCGGCGAGGAGGTCGTCTTTTCCCAGCGCCTCCGTCGCCGGAGAGATGAGGCCCGGCGTCGTCTGGTCGTCGCCTTCATCGCTCGCGCGGAGTGGGGAGATCGTCAGATTGGAGGAGAAGTGGTGGAGAGGAAGGTACGGGGCCACTGGCTCTGACGTGGGGCGGGGGTGGAGGGCCGCAGTCTCGCCGCCGGCGTCCATCGTGGAGAATTGTGATCTGGAATCTGGAATGTGTTTCCTTGTAACGGAAAGGGGAGAAGAGGAAACAAGTCTACATAGCTCCCTGGCCAATTTAGCCCCCTGAGGTCTAAAACCGGCTACTTAACCCCCTGGTCTTTCCAAAACCTTATGAATCACTCCCTAATCCTGATTAGAGTGGTTTTGGCAGGCGGTTTTTTTGGTGATGTGGCATGGTGCACCTCGCTCTGGACCTCCGCCCAGCTGCACCCAGCCTTGTCCATCCTCCACTGCACATTGCCCGAAATAATGGATGCCCGACATCAGCACGAAGCTTGCGAGGGCTGTTCTTCTAACTCCAAACTTTTCGGTGGTGAGCCTAACGGTCTCCTAGTTGCCATACGGCCTGCACTACTCCAACAACGTCTTTTCAAAACCTTGTGAATCAGCCCCAAATCCTGATTAGAGTGGTTTGGGCAGGCGGTTTTTGGTGATGTGATACTCCACACAACTGCACCTGGCCTCGTGCACCCTTTGTTGCATGTCGCGCACATTAAAAGATGCCCGACATCAGCACGAAGCTTGCCATGGCCATTCTTCTGATTCTAAGCTTTTCGGTGGCGAGCCTCGGCCTGCACTACTCCAACGACGTCTTGCACATCTCGAACTTGATTATGCATGGAGCACGTCGGCGAACGTACAGCTCTGACCCAGTTTGTAACTGTGGATCTCATCAGTGGTTTCCAGCCTTTCATTACGTCACGGCGATCCATGACGTCAAACGCGAGCCTCGCGGGGATGAACTTCTCGCCGTCATTCTCCCTCTCCACCGTGTTGGCCTACCAGGCTGCCGAAATTGTGTTCACCAACTTCCATGGTGAGTCGTGTGTGTAGGACCGCGTTCTCGCGGGGCTAGAGGCAGATGGACCCTCCTAATCAAGACTTGCTTTGAGATGGAAGGTGCCTACATCAGCTACCTCATCGCCCAGCTCACCAGATGGTGCTCGTCACCGGCCCAGACATACCAGGATCGCTGCATGGCGAGCTCGCGATCTCTGGGAAGAGAGTGACTCTCCTCCTTCTCGGAGAATGTCGTCATGACTGTTGTGGATGAGAGGACATAAGTGACGCCGTATACACCTGGATGGCAGACATATTATTGAGTGGCACATGCCCTAGTCGTGTAATTGTTAGATATAGTATATCTCTAGGCCGGCTAAAACCCCTAGTACTTCAAAACTATATAATTTTACTCGTATCTCTTTTTGCATCGTCGGCGAAGAGGGGGGAAATAGGGATGAGTAGTCTCAGAGGTGAGAAGAAGGCCGAAGAGGAGTGAATTTTCCCTTTTCTTTTGGAGAATGTGGATGGAGAAATCAATGGACACCGAGGGAAGACATAAAAGTTATGGCGCCCAACCCAAATTTGGACACATTGGTTGTGTGTTAACCCATCTCGGCAGGTTCAGATTTCACCTTTAGAATGTTAAAGATATTCGAAAAATGAACTAATGATAGATAGAATGTTCAACATGTTAGGCCGGCCCAAGAGTTAAGTATATCCTTCTTTGCTGCTCAAGATAGCTATGTGGAGTGACAAACCAACAATACCATTCTCACATGTCTAGCCGGCATGAAGAGCATCATCTACTCAATATAGGCCAATTTTTTAATACTTTTTGGGGGATGGGCCGAAAATACGGTATTCAAAAAATCTCAGCTATTCCAATTTTTCTCAGCTAAAATTTTCAAATGAACTCTGAATTTAGAATTGTTCAATGTTTAGATGTATTTAGTTTAACAGATTGCCAACACCAAGTGCTTCCTGTTCCAGTGGTCATACCACCTCGGAATCGAACATGCAACATGAAGCTGGTAGGTCTCGCGCACTACCGCCAAGCCAAGAGCTTGCATCTGATAATGTATGCATATGACACCTATTTGATATTGCTTTTGTGGTTTAAATTCAAAATATTCCGGTGATAACAAATTTTCCCCGTGCCCACCGAAATTTCCGGTAAGCTGTCGGGTATCGGAAATTGGGACCAAGAAAAAGGAAACCTGATATAGGCCAGTTGGTTGTGCCTTGACTCAAGTTCTCGGTATATTTTTGTTTAACAGCAAGACCTCCACTTCTCATTCATCATCAATAGTATTAATAAATTTATAAAGTTCAAAAAAAGAGTATTACAAATATGGTTAATACCTGTTAGAAAAAAAGCAAGCAACATTCCGTTTGTGCGCTCATGATCTCTGTTCGTCTTTATTTCTTGGCAGATCGTGCTCACTTCAAATTGTCCACAGATATCTTCAACCGTGTCAAAGAAATTCACAGATGCTTCCTTATTAGCAATCGGATATTTACAACCCTCTCAGAACAAATCCTGATATATCAACCCTGATAATTTCACAGATTGTTCCTTATTGCAACCTGGTAGAACAAACCTGATAGTCCCGGTTCATGAAGTTATAAATTTTACTGGACAACACAAACAGAAAGATGCACTACAGTGTTCAAGGCTATAGTATCAGCTGGGAACATAGGCACAACAAAATGACAGAATGTAACCGCAGCCATGAAGGAATTCCAGCATGCACCAGCAGCAAGTATTGGAAAAATAGAGTAGCTTTCGTTTCCCTGGAAACCTAGACTAGTTAGGAAATCTTGGAAAACTTTTCCAGGCATGTTCATTAATCAAGACATTGTCGAAGCAAATGATATATTTAGCCAAAGAAAACCCCATATGCCTTATTTTGCCAATGAGGGCACTCACCTTCGTATATAATCTCACATGCCTTCGATGCTTGCAGACCAACTACAGATTTCAGTTTCTCTTGTGATTTTTGGCACTACATGTAGTTTGTGCACAGTTAGTGGATGGCACGCAGGTCACGTGGCAGTTACTCTTGCCGTGTATGTTTTGTAAGCCGAGTACTTTTTCACGGTCCTCATGGCTTATTAAGCTGTAAGCCCAGTATGATCTATAAGCCAAATGTCTTCTCAGAGTGTACACGGCTTATATGGAAGTAAGCCGAGTTGTGTTTTCTCGTTGTGAGTCCTGCTGCACATACTTGGTTTATGTAGGAATAAGCCGTGAACCCATGTTTTGACAATCAGGGTACGTCTTGATACTAGGCGACGTGTGATTTTCTTGTAGTGGCAGGTGCAACCAGTCAAATATAAAGGCCGTTCAAAGTTGACTCTAAAACCATCTGATTTGGAGACAAAACAGTGGATAGGTAGTGAAGTTTCCTAGCTTAACCAAAAGAGAATTTCCTTATTTGCAGGTAGAGGAGACAATGTTAGTTTGATAGCTTAACCAAAAGAGCTAGTCACTGAAATTCAAAATACTAACAATTAGAAATCAATGCAATAAAAGTTAGCATACTGAATATAATCTTCGAAAAATATTAGTAGAAAGCATGGACATTAGTGAGTGTGTTGTTCGTTGTCCTTCTCTAGATACCTTTCTGGGGAGAGAAAACTAGTCCTGAAACAAATCGACCGAAAGCACCTTCACAGTGAGGGCCTGAGGGATAAAAAAAATCACAGCCAACTGATTCAGTTGTGATTGGATAACTCTAAAATAAATAATAAAACATAACCAAATATCAATGCATGATTGTGTTAACAGACTAAAAGAGATGGTAGAAAAATATGAGACTACAATTCCCCAAAAGATCAAATTAATGCACCACAGTATGTTAGCTTGCCAACATCATTTGTAAATTGGAACTATAAACAAGGGAGGGAAGGCACTAAAAGAAGTTGAGCCAACAAAAATGAGAAATAAATATAGATAAGTACGAGAACATCGATATGTCAGATAAACTTACCATGTAGCAACAATAACATTTATATACCAAGA
The DNA here is from genome assembly GCF_003073215.2 of Triticum urartu. Classification (NCBI taxonomy): domain Eukaryota; kingdom Viridiplantae; phylum Streptophyta; class Magnoliopsida; order Poales; family Poaceae; genus Triticum; species Triticum urartu. The sequence continues at coordinate 12,608,239 of NC_053027.1, read as the reverse complement.
AGAATTGGATAAACATAATGCTCAGTTATTGCAGCGCTTTATCAGATGACACATAAAGTGTTGACACAACAATGCTGCTATCCTGGTGGATAATAAAGTTAACAGACAAAGCGACAATGGACTCACTACATACGGAAAATTGGCATTCCACAAATCACCAAATGCACCCAAATGTTGACTAAATGCATGGGAAAAATGTGACATTAACTATTGATATGATCTGGAAGGCCGATCCGCAACAGAAAGCGTCAATTTCACACGTATCAATTAAACTACATGGTTAAGGTTGGCATTACCAAAAAAGCAACTATATGGTTTTAAGAGGCAATGCGAACTATAATCTAAAAAAATATTTGATGTATAGTTAATGCTTTAATTTTTACCGATCCATGAGTATTTAGCCTTGCAAAGGTGGTCCTTGCTGATTCACACGGGATTCCACGTGCCACATGCATGCTAGTCAGGTCAGACAGTAAGCTAGTGATGCTTTCCGCTAAGGGACTTTAGCCATCCAGGGTGGCTCATACAAGTTTACAGGTTCATATGTTGCACTTATTTGGAATTTTTTGACATTTTTAAATCTGACGGGAGGGGATTCATATTTCACCCTTCATATAAGTCAATCATCTCAATTCCAAACTTATTAAAAATTGTGGATCAAACGGATTAAGAGGGTTCGAGCCCGCTGGGTCTGTGGATCAATGGCTGGGGCAGTACCTCGCTCTCTAATAGTACATGTGCAGCAACCAGTATCTTTAGTTGCATGTGCACGAGACATCAGAAGCATTTCACCATATATTAACTTCACAATTAGGAATTTTTTTCATGAATATTTGAAGTTGGGCCATTCCAGCAATATTAGGTAAACTGCATTTCAATGAGCGAAGAAACATACGGCGAGGATGAAGGAAGCAAGAACACATGATTGTTGACCCCATGTTGACGGAAGGTTCAAACTCAGATTTGTAATGCTAAATATAGGACACTGACCATGTAGAGGCAGGGTTCCCTTCTAATTGTACTGGGATTACCATATGTGACAAAAACTAAGAATATCACTCACAAGTCTGGGAAATACAACTCATCATTTGCTATTAGAAGAATTCATTCATATAGTACATGTACTGGGATTAAAGCATGAACCTGTTCAGAGTTTGCATCCCATTTTTCACCGAAGCTTCATAGTAGATAATAATTTGTCTTGGAAAACGTCTGTTGTGGTCGCTCTATTTCCTCTGTTTAATTTAATCCTCAAAATCTCAAAAGAGTCCAAAATTTGCACCCTCAACCATAAAAGATATGGTGGCAACACAAGAAAAAAATAGTGTGCAGAATACCTCATCGCTTCAGTGTTAAGAGCCAAACCCCAGGAGTCAACTTCATCTATTGATATGAGCAGCAAAGGATCCACCAGACAGAAATCCTCCTTTTTCTGAAAAAAGCAAGAATAGATGACTCTGCAGCTTCTAACAATGCAACATAAAGTAGTACTTCGATAAGAGAAAATACATGAAAGACAAGCTCAGTGTTTGAACCTTCAGAAGCTGCCAAATGTCAAACTGCATTACTGTAGCACACAAGCAAGAACCTGTAGCGTCCAAAATAGGTTGATGACTTTTCCGATAAATACAATTAAATTATAACACAGAAATAATACAACCAATAATTCTACGGATCAACAAAGAGGGAAAAAATCACATTAAAGGTATCCAAGAAACCATGTAAGAAAAAGAAAGGATCCAGGCGACTCCCTTAATGTTAAGATAAGTAAATTACCTGCGGCATAGAAACTTGCGAATGGAAGATACAAATAGTTGAGAAAATGTCCATGAAGTCTCTTGCACTGCATTGACTCAAGTTGAACCTAAAATACACGGATGTACATCTGTTTGTACACCGATATAGGAATCGTATTAGCATCATCGGCATACCCGATAACTAATGGCCTTCATGCTCCGATGAAGATGGCGCCAGATCAAAGATTCTGTCCAAGATAACGGTCTTCCGCAGCACCCATGTCACAACACCATGAGAATCAACCTTGCGGTTCCACATTTGGATGGTAGGGTACACCAATAAGGGGAGGCCAACAACTCCATTATCTCCTAGGATTATCCGGCTGTTGCCACTCTTGATGTAGGCCCTTCCCATTTGCTCTATGCTAATTCACGCATCTACCTGTAGATACTTGACGTTTTTGGACAAGTTGCCTTTGTGAAGCTCAACTGTTTGTGAAAGCCCAGAGGATGGATGCTGGGAGGATTAAAAATTTATTTTCTTGGGAAGATGCATGAAAAAATGATCTTCGGACATGCTCATCCATCTGATTATCACTACGTGATGATAACATTCTATTTGTACATGAACTTAGTTAGAGTAAGTATGGCTTGTAATGTGCTGTTGTGTACTGTAGTTGGGAAACTTTGGTCTCCTCATAGACCAGGCATCAATTAGAAAATATCAAATTTCTATTCCCGTGGATTGCTTCTTTGTCAAATTTCTATCTGTTGAGGCGAAGCCCTATAGCCAAGTGAGTGATTTTGAGCTTCCTCGTGTTAACAATCAATTAATCACGACACGATATGGATGGCTAGCATGCTAGAAGAACTGCACCAATGAGTACATACCAATTATATCATGGACACACCAATTAATCACATAATATGAAAATTATTTCCAGTATGATATTTTGAAAAATCCGCTTTCACTAGATGTTGCTGAAAATGATGAATAAAATTGAAACAAAATGGTGCACAGTTATAAAAACAATACTAATAGAACTACCCAAAGTACACCCACTGGACACCAAATGTACATATCAGCAATTCCTTTTCCTTCCTGTGCTCTATGGCCGTCCCAACTTTGGGAGCAGCCCATGCATGTTCACATGTGGCCCATAAATTACGTGCTCACTGCGCGTGCACCGGCTGGCTTCGTTGACCCTGCCCACTAAGGCGCATTGATTGGGGCGTCGTATAACTATATAATCTTACCATATAGCAACAATAACAATTATATTTCAGTTATGTCAAATGCCACCTCAAGTGTTCACGCAATGAAGCTGCTATTAAAAAAATGACAATGGATCGCCACATAAGAAAAAAAGGCATCCCACAAACAACGAAATGTACACAAATGTTTTCCTAAATCCATGGATAACCAAATGGTGACATGATCTGGATGACTGATCCATCAATCACAACATATTGATATGATCTGGAAGACTGATCCATCAATTGCAACACATTGACGCACATCATGCATCTATAAGGAAATTCGGCAGCAGAAAGCGACAACTTCAGATGTATCAATTAAACTACATGGTTATAGTTATGGCATCTACCAAATAAGAAACACTATGGTTTTAAAAGGCAATGCAAATCTCCTAAGAAAAATTTGATGTATAGTTATGGCCTGCTTTGTTTTTCCCGGTTGTTTTGTTAGAGCATCTAAACTGGATCATAAAAGTTTACAAGCATATGAAAAAGGAACATTTATATGTTGTGGTTTTTCATATATTTTTTATTTTTAAAAGTTCTGGCAGGTGACCCATTTCACCCTTAATATGGGTCAATCACCGCATTTGCATCAACAAAGTTCTTGACCCATGATATTGAAGATCAGACGAAACTGGAGGGTCCGAAAAATTGGCTGGACAGTACTTCACACTCTAACAATGCTTATCCAGCGACCGATCTCTTTGGTTACTAATGCATGAGAAATAAGAAAAATATCAGCATATATTAACTTTACAACAAGGAAAATTTTGCCTGACACTAGGATCATTCCAGCAATATTAGGTAAAATTCCATTTCAATGATTGAAAAAAGCATACGTCGAGGAGAAGGGATAAAGCAAGACAGGATTATTGAGCCTATCCTGACAGGCGTTTCAGAATAATTCAGATTTGGAATAATAAAGACGGAACACTGATGATGTTGAGGCAGGCTTCATTTCTAACTGTATCCATCATTGCTGTTGAAGGTAACCATGTGACAAACACTAACAATGTCACCCAGAAGACTGAGAAATACAGCTCATCATCTGCTATGAGAATAATTCATTCATATACTACACGTACTGGGATTAAAGCACGAACCTGTTAAGAGTTTGCATCCCATTTTTCACTGCAGCCTCGTACCAGATAATAATTTAATTCTCCAAACTTTAAAAGTGTCTAAAATTTGAACTCTCAACCATAAAAAATATGGTGGCAACTCGAGGAAACAAGTATGGAGAATACCTCAAAGGCTTCAGAGTAAGAGCCAGACCCCAGGAGTCAACTTCATCTATTGATATGGGCATCCAAGGAACCACCATAAAGACATCACCATTTTTCCCAAAAAAGGAAGAATATATGATTCAGGTACTGCAGCTAATATAATGTAAAGTAGTACTCCGATGAGAGAAAATACATGAAAGACAAGCTCAGTGTGAACCTTCAGATGCTGCCAACTGTCAAACTGTATTACTGTAGCATATCAGGCACTGTACCTAATGCGGGACGGATATCTGCTTTTATAATCTGTTACCATTCTGACTTCCACATGTAATTTATTGTATACGTAACTTGTAAATCAAGATATGTGCATGTAAATATCCATAAGGTTTATCCTACGGTGAAACCAAAATCTGACTGTAACAAAATGGCAAAAACATGCACATTCTCGCAACCTTGTCTTCCTTTTTTCTTAAAAAAAAGGATCATCCTAGCATGAAGGTGCTATATATAGAATGTATCTCAACCTTTATAGCAAAGTGATACGATACAGTAAAATCATTGCTTTACCCATACAACATTCACTCATGTCAAATTGTACACCACAAATGTTCCAAACAGGATATTCCCAGACTGAGTTCAAACACATACCCACAACACAAAGTGCACATACAGACAGTTTTACAACAGTTCAACCCAAGGGTCCAAATGCCAACAACAAACAAACACGAGACCCAGACCTTAGATTTGCATTTAAAGTGCATTCAACCCAGGTGTCTTGAGTAGTACCATGTCACACTAGCCATTACGCCGCTTGTGCCCCACCAACACCCCCATCGTTGTTCACACGAGCGAGAATTTGTTGCGTCTTTGGGCCTGGTAATCATATAATTATAGTAAGTATGTAAACCTTTGCATCTATGATATGATACTACAATAAATTACTAAAAATAGGTTGACAACTCATAACAATCAGGAGAAATTAAATTAAATTATAACACATAAAGAATAGAACAATTAATACCATCGATCAACAAAGAGGAAAAAGTGTTAGTGAACACTTTAAAGCACAATAAAGGTATCCGAGAAACCATGTATGAAAAGAAAGGATCCAGGCGACTCCTTTAATGTTAAGATAAGTAATTTACCTGCGGCATAGGAACTCGCGAACGGATGATACAAATCATTGAGAAAGTGTCCATGAATTCTCTTGCACTGCATTGACTCAAGTTGAACCGTAAATACACGCATGCACATCTCTTTGTACACCGATATAAGAATGGCATTAGCATCCTCGGCATAGCCGAGAACTAATGACCTCCATGTCCCCGTTGAAGACGGTGCCAGATCAAAGATGCTGTCCAGAACAACAGTCTTGCGCAGCACCCATGTTGCAACACCATGAGAGTTGATGTTGCGGTTCCACAGTTCGATGGTAGGGTACAAGAATAAGGCGAGGCCAACAGCACCATCCTCTCCTGGGATGATGCGGCAGTTGCGGCTCTTGAGGTTGGCACAGGGAGGCCTTGTGATGAGAGCTAGGGTCTGGCTATCTAGATTGAACTCTAGTATGCTATTCCCAGGCCTTTTGAGCCAACAGTAGATGCGGTTGCCGACCACGGTGACTGGGACACTAGTAAGACGACATGGCTCAGGAATGGAGATGCTGTCTCCCCATGTGCCCGTCTCAGAGGAGTACACACGGGCCTCAACTCTGGTGCGGCCCGAGCAGGCTACCAAGACCAGCTTCAGTGGGCGCTGCTCGTCGTCCCAGAGCAGAGCTCCGTTGGCGTTGTACCCGTCGTCGAAGAAATCCGGTGGGGGTGAGAGATCCGGTGGGAATGACACGCGGTCGCAGTCACCGGAAAAAGGGTTGTAGATGAGGAACTCACGCAGCGTCCAGTTCATGATGAGGACGCGCCCCTGGCGGACCCCGAGCACGCACCAGGTGTTCCACGCGGCCTCGCTGCAGACCTGGAGGGAGAAGCGCTCCATGGGGATGCGATCTGGAGCTTGCAGGCCAGGGGTGAACAGCAGTGTCGTCATGCGCTTCTCGAAGACGCCTAGGACCGGGGGTCTCCCGTGGCGGTCGCGCCAGAGGCGGCGGAAGTCCGGGGAGGCGGCGACGCGACCCCACGGCTTGCAGACAAGCGCCCGTGGGAGGGAGGATGGCTCCGGGGAGAGGCGGACGAGGATCTCGCCGAGGACGTTCTCATCCTCCAGCGGCCCCGCCGCAACCGCCGGCGAAACGCGGTGGCCACGGCCGGTGGTCATCTCGCCGCCGACGTCGCCCATGTGGAATAGAATGGGGATTCGAGCCTGTTTTTCTAGGGTTTTCCAATGGAAGTGGGGAGCTGTGCCTGTGGACTCGTTTTCTTTCCTGTAAGAAGGACTGTTTGGGCTGTGGGCGTACAAGAAAAAAAAACGATTTTAGCCCAAGATGAAATTGATATGTTGGTAGCAAATATACTTATTATGTAGAAGCAAGCGCTGATTATTATGGAAAATCTACCGACAAAGTGCTTTGCGAGTGAACGCAAATCTGCCGTGAATATGAGGCAAGGAGGTGGCAAAATGGTGGGAGAGAAATAGTTGGGTTCAGGAAGAAGGGGAAGGGGGTGAGCCCCAGACTCCTGTGTCGCATGCCTAGAGCGACCCGGGATACCCGCGTCACCACAATACTCGGGTCTCCCCTTGCTGCTCCCGCCTACTGTCGTCACCACGGGCCTTTGTCGCGCCGGCGACTGGCCTGCGCTGAATGTCCCAGGAAGCGTTCTATGGTTGTATAGTGCTCGTTGGTGAGTGCTTTTAGTTCATAGATCCGGCCAAGAATGGCCTTGATTTCTGGCTAGCGGTAAGCGTTTACAGCCCTCTTATGTTGCTCGCAACCTTGTACTAATGGGAGGTTTGTGGATCTGGCCCGCCTCGTTGTGGGCGGGACTCCTCCAGGTGTGGGCATGGTGCGTGACCTTCCGTTGGCGGGGTGCCCTACCCCTGTTCTTTTGAAGAGTGTTTTAGGCTGGCTTGCAACGGACATGGTGTCCACTTGTGGAAGTCGTGGAGACCGAACTCTAGTGCTTACTGGATTCTGTGGCGAGGTGGTTCTTTTGGCAGCAGTGAGGTGTGTTGTTGTGGGTGAAAGCCATGTGCTCGCTTTTGCCGGTAACACCGATGACGGTGCCTTAGGGCATTGTTTTCCTTCTTAAATGCATCATGATGGATCTTCCACAGTTTCCTCATCTATGTTGGTTCTTCTTCTAAATGAATGAAGCATAGCATGTGAGTGAAACGTAAACCTGTTGTATTTCATCAAAAAAGAAGAAGAAGAAGGCAACGGGTTCCACAAAATGAGAAGGAAGAATGAGGAGAGGGAAAGGAGGAAGAAATTAGCGGGTGAGTTGTTGGGCTAGTGGCTCGTTGTGACAGCGATGTCAATAGGTAGGTCAACACCACATTGGACGAGTAGTGAACTCCATGCCAAGCTTACACCAATGGCTATGGAAAATGAGGCATCGAGGTGAGAATGGGGGAAAATTACAATGGTGGATGTAGAGTGGACATCCCATATATATCAGGTAGGATGCTGTTGAGCGAGTGGATGGAGGGAGCCATGCGTTTCTGGTCATGAGCTCAAGTGCCCTCTTTATCCCTGGCATCTAGGGCTCTCAAGAATCCTTAAGTAGACGATCGTACATGTTCTATCTAGTTTGTACATTCATTTTACTTGAAAGTGGGACAGAGCTTTTACTGCTGGTAGGTAACCGTTTCTATTGAGTCAATTCATTACAGGCAAGGATGGCCCACCACCCATCCCTTGCCACCCATCGAGAAGAGGAACCAAATCCGCTGCCGCTACCATCAAGGAGCGCAAGTCTCCATGAAATTCAAGGCCTCCTTCACGGATGATGGCATCTCCCTGCTCGACAAGCATAAGTCTCAGTGCATCACACTCCTCAATTCCCCTCCCAACCTCCATTCCTCTATCGCATTTCACCAAGCACCACACACGCATTCTTCCTTCCATTCTCACAGGGTTCCTTCTGCCATGGATATGGTGGGTTGTGTGTGCCAAGTATACCTCACCCCACACATGCCATGATCCTCCACAACCTACACGAAAATATATGTTGCATGGTGTATCCTCATAAGCCGAGTGTAATTTATTGGCTACTCGGCGTACACCCTCTCGCGACCAGCCACTGGACCTTGCCGCTCGTCATCATCACCGGACCTTGATGCTCACCGCCACACCACCAAAGCGAGTCGCCATGACAACAGGCTCGATCCCAACCCTCCTTCCCATCCCCTCGCACCTCCCTCATGCTCGGCCATGCCCAATTATTTTTATTGTAGAATTTTTTTAGTGTAGAATCCATGGATGATATGCTTATGGTAGAATCCATAGACTCATTGATACATATGGGATGATATGCTTCGTGTAGAATACATGGCTGATATGATTATTGTAGAAATTTTTAGTGTACACAATTTTAGTATGTAATGATTGATTGATATACATGCCACCATGGATGATATGCTTATGGATTGATTGATTGATATGCTTAGTGTAGAATCCAAGGATGATATGCTTTGTGTAGAATCCGATTTATATGCTTAGTGTAGAATTTTTTTAGTATTAGTAATCCGATTGAAAAGTTTTGTGTGCATTGGTAATTTTGTATATGTTGGTGTATATATTGTCATATGCTTGATTGTTTGTTGCCCCTAATTGGTAGTAATTTTGTTTTTGAATGTGGATGCAAATTGAATGTGTGTATGTTTTTTTATAAGTTCGTGTATATAGTGGTATGCTTTTATTTGATAATTTTGTATATGTTGGCATATATAGTGGTCTGCCTTTTTGAATGATGGATTGCTAATATTTTTTTTGACAGAAAGACTGTAAGGGAACCCCCTACAGTATAGTTGGTGCAACAACCCCAAATTGCAAGTACCATGCCTTGAACCTGGGTGGGTGGGAAGGCATCAGCCCCTTCCAACCACTAGGCTATGCCTTAGTCTGCGATGTATTGCTAATTGCTCTATATAGATGACATGGATGTATGTATTATTATATACTAGCACATATGCCCATGCTTTGCAATGGGAGAGATATTTTTTTATGAGAAGCAACGAAAGAGATAAATGACGTGTACACCGAAAATGGTCTCTGTAGAGGTGGCCGATAGAGCGAGGAGCTATTGTCTTCTCAAGGGTCATGTTTTCCCATGAGATCTTGATACTGGTGGGGTTAGTTGGTGTCCCTACGAGGACGTAACCAGATGGATTGCTAATTGCAGCGCATCAATCATGTTTTACTAGCATAATAAACATATAACTAGGCATGAATGTCCCGTCTTTTGGGGGTTTATTCTCTTTGATTATTTTAGCGCTCATATGCCCACAATGTTTTAATCAAATAAACCATCATATTCTCTTTTATTGGTAAGTGCTCACAATCTCGACATATTATTTTTTATTGACACGTGCAAGCTACCACCGGTAATAATTTATGGAGACCATGTTCTCATCATTCTCAAGACAAATTCCTTATTTCGTGACAACATAGAGACATATAAAAACTGATAGGATTTAGTGTAAAGCTCCAAGCTAGGACTATTCCTATTATAACTGCAAGCTAATTGAGTTAGTTTTGTCCATCAGCACAATTGAGAAGGTCCATAGTTCAATCCTCTCGTGGCCTCAATTTTTTTGTTGCTCGTCCACCCGACACAAATTGTGTGGTAGGCCCAATTCAGCCCACCCATGGGACAAAAAAAAATTTCAAGAATTACTTGTGGACGGAACAAAATCTATACGCATATTTAATATGAGGACCAACATTTTTTGTGTAACAAAGGCCACCTTGCTCAGTTGGCATCCGCCTGAGTAATTGGATGGGATGTTGTAAGTTTGATTCCTTACAGCGGTAAAATTAAAATATTTTTGCCACGCTCAGCAAGGATCGATGGGCCCGATACAGAGCAGGCCCAGTAGGGTAGTGCACCTGAGGCCCAATATAGCCTGGGTGACAAAACAACTAAGTTTGCTTTTTAATTTCGTCATCTGTGTGGGAGCTAATATCTGACGCTAGTTGCGTCAAATAGCGCATGGGACGGGATCCACCAATGCACCAAAATGACCTATGTTTCTAAGGCACGAGAAAAAATGCAACAAAAACATGACTTGGAAGATCAAACTCACGACATGCTGCTAGCCACTCGAACAAATACGTCCGAATAACCAATGGCCAGCATGCATATCCAAGAACATATTGTAACGTCAGATTCAAAACTTTTTTGTGTTTTTTACTTTTCATAAATGTAAGAATTAATTTCAGAATATTTTTGGAAACATCAACAATTTTTGAAATCCCGAATAGTTTTTTGAAAACTCAGAACATTTCTGAAAAACATGAAGAAAATTTGAATTTTTTTAAACTCACAAGCATTCTTGAAAACATGAACCTTATATAAAAATACGAAATTTTTTCTATTAGTGAACAATTCTTGAAAAGTGAACATCTTTTGAACATGCAGAATAATTCTAGAAAATTTGTTTTCTAATGCAGAATTTATTTTGAATTTTTCAAAATTCCACTAAAACAACAATATTTTAGAATCTCGATCATTTTCAAAATGCAAAAAAACTTATTGGATATCTTGAAGAATTCTGGAAATCAAAAACATTCCTTGTATTTTGAATAAATTTCAGTACTAGAAAAATTAGTTCTGAACATTTTCCAAAACTGAATATTTTTTCGAATTATGAAGAATTTTATGGAAATTTGACCAAAAGTTGAAGTTATAAATTTCTAGAATTTTGAATTTATTAAAAAAAAAGGAAAATGAAGTTAAAAAAGTAGGGAAAAAGAACACGGGATAAGATGAAAATGGGCCAGCCCAGTCTTGGGTGAGCTTTGGGAAGTTCTGTCTATTTGATGCCCCATGCACCAAATAGGGTTCCCCTAGCAGCGTTGGCAGGAAAATAAGTGGGCTAACTTTCTGATCCTCAGCGCACGGCCCTGGTATGAAATTCTGGACAAACTATTTTTCTTTTCTAGCAGATGGACACACTAATCCTTAGAAAAAATGCAGACAAACGCAAAAAAAAATTAGTATCACCTTAGATAAAATATGCTTTTGATGGTGAACGGATGAAAAAACGAAGAAACACACATTGCTTTGTTAATAGGTATACCGTATACATGTTGGTGTATATATATGACATTGATATTTTTTTTATGCATTATTATGTTGATGTATGCCATATGGAGTGTATTAAATGTACACAAACTAGAATGTATGACTTGTTTTTGTGGTATGATTTCGTGAAAGTGGATATCTAGTCTATTTCTCTTGATCAATATTTTGCCATTGCAGTTTATTCTCTAATAGGGAAATGGCAGTCAAAGTGCGTCAACAACCTTAAAACCGGCTCATTGTTATGTGTCTATTTTCGACGGGGTTTTCTATGTTCAATGGTAACAAACCTTCTTCTCTAACAGGATATGTCGTTTTTTATTTTACTCGCGACGCTCTGACAGATAGCGACACTTCTTCTTCAATTTTGTCTTTAGGGCTTCGATTTTCCTAGAGTTCGTTCGTCTGGACGTAGTCGATGGAGCTCCGACGTAGATTCCTGCTGTCTCCTTGGGACGACGAGGTTAGGGTTTCTCGTCATGTGTCGAGATTTGCTGTCAGGTGTTTCGGATCTATACAAGGGTTCAACAACGACAACTACGGCTCCAAGTCATTATTGTTCCTTAGGGGAACGTGCACGAAGACTTCCCGACTGTCATCGATAAGGTCAACCGTCTCAAGTAAGGAAGCGATGATAACATCACGTCAGCGGCTCATTCCGACGACAATAGTGTCCTTCAGTGGTCTCGGAATATCTATGTAGTTTTTTTTAGTATGTTTGAGATGTTTTGTACTTCCGTGATTTATTTGATCATATTCGCAAAAAAAGAAACTAAATTTTGGGAATGGGTTAGAGATGCGCCAAGGAGTCGTTTCACAAGTTAAGAAAAAATAAAGAAGCTCAGTGGACCAGCACAAGAGGGCCCATGGCTCTAGGCCATCAACGACCCGACAAATTCAATCTTAGCATAGCGCACATGGCCTCACAGGTCGCAGCTACAAAATCTCCCCTATCCCTGCATCCCGTGCCCGCCACTCATCACTCCCTCCTCTCATCCCCTCGTCGTCCTCCTCCATGGCCTTCTCCCCGGCCACCACCGCCACAGCCGCGCGCGCGGCGGGCGCATTCACCTCGGGCCGCGTCTCAAGCTCGCCGCCGTCGTCGCTGTCGTCGCCGTTCCTCCCGCGGGTGAACGGCGCGATCGTCGCGAGGAGGGGACGCGGTGCCCGTGCGGCGGTCTCGCCGGTGCGCGCGCAGGCCGCCGGAGCCGCCAAGAAGAACGTGCTGGTCGTCAACACCAACAGCGGAGGCCACGCGGTCATCGGGTTCTACTTCGCCAAGGCGCTCCTCGCGGCGGGGCATGCCGTCACCGTGCTCACAGTCGGCGACGAGGGCTCGGACAAGATGAAGAAGCCGCCCTTCTCCCACTTCTCGGTCGGACGCGCCGCTCCGTCGGAGTTTGTGATCGGAGGCTTTCCCTGCTCTGTTTCTGACGATGGATTCTGTGCGGCGCGTGCGTGCAGGAGCTGACGAGCGCCGGGGCGAAGACGGTGTGGGGTGACCCGGCGGACGTCGGCGCGGCCGTCGGCGGAGCGACCTTCGACGTCGTGCTGGAAAACAACGGCAAGGACCTCGACGCCGTCAAGTATGCCGGACAGGACAGCTTCCTCTGTTTCTTGACACGGGGACCGAGCGTGAAGTTTTGATGTTTGGTTGCGTGCAGGCCGGTGGCGGACTGGGCCAAGTCGGCCGGCGTCGGCCAGTTCCTGTTCATCAGCAGCGCCGGGATTTACCTTCAAACCGACGAGCCGCCGCACGTGGAGGGGGTGATCATTCATTCCATCTCCTCTGTTCTTCGGTTGGTCAGAGTTGAGTAGCCGATGATCCTGAATTCCTGTCTACGCTGGTGCTCGCAGGACGCCGTGAAGGAGAGCGCCGGGCACGTCGGCGTGGAGAAATACATCGCGGCGGAGTTCGGCAGCTGGGCCTCGTTCCGGCCGCAGTACATGACCGGCTCCGGCAACAACAAGGACTGCGAGGAGTGGTTCTTCGACAGTAAGTCAAAATCATTCTTCCTCTATCAGTGACTAATCACTTAATCATTCAGCCTCGATCAGTGACCAAACACACATTAATTGAGATCTTCGATTGAGATTGAAATTGAAATTGGCAGGAATCGTGCGGAAGCGGCCGGTGCCGATCCCGGGGTCGGGGATGCAGCTGACCAACATCTCCCACGCGAGGGACCTGGGCAGCATGCTCACGCTCGCCGTCGACAACCCCGACGCCGCCGCCGGGAAGATCTTCAACTGCGTGAGCGACCGCGGCGTGACGCTCAACGGCCTGGCCAAGATGTGCGCGGCGGCCGCGGGCGCCACCGTCGAGATCGTCAACTACGACCCGGCCGCCGCCGGCGTCGACGCCAAGAAGGCCTTCCCCTTCCGCAACATGGTAACAAGAGCACCGATCGACATATAATTGTCACTACGTTCGCAATCTCCGTCATGGATTGGTTGGAGCCTGACGAAGATGGTTGCAGCATTTCTACGCGGAGCCTCGGGCGGCCAAGGAGGTGCTGGGATGGACGAGCACCACCAACCTGCCGGAGGACCTCAAGGAGCGGTTCGCCGAGTACGCGAGCAGCGGCCGGGGAGAGAAGGCCATGACCTTCGACCTCGACGACAAGATCCTCGCCGCCGTCGGGGCGGCGCCGGTCGGCGTCGCCGCCTAGGGATGTTCGTCCTTCGATGCGCCGCAGCGGGAAAACCATTTTGAAAACACAGCCGCCTGATTATCATACATACATACAGATGACACAGAGCACATCTAATTATGTTCGGAGAAGCAATTTTTCTTTTTCTTTTCGAACGTGTGAGCCTGATGCAAGTAGCTGAATCAGATATCTGATCACTTCTGCATATTTTGCTCATCGCCAATCCGTTGTGATTATTTTATACAGAAGAAAGGTTCAAACGAACGAAAAAACGGAGGAGATATAGGCAATCACACGGCAGATATGTTATTTCGATTATGTTAGCATAGTAAACATGTACGTGCGTTGCTTCGATTATGTTAGCATAGTAAACATGTACGTGCGTTGCAATAAGAGACAAAAAATTACTCGCTGATCAAATGAGTATAACTCAATACCCCGATATATGAGCGTCCTCTATTTCAACACGGTCGCTGATCATTATTTCAAAAAAAAAAACACGGTTGCTGATCACGTTGCCACATATTTTTCTATGCACCCTCGCTTATGATGGACGTGATGTCCACGTGATTCAATGCATTCGACGTGGTAAATCCCAAAGAAATGAGCTTGCCACTGCATGACGCACTTGTCATTGTGCCGTGCAAGGGAATGTTGAAATTTTTTAAAACAAATTTCATCGACCATGACCTACTCCCAACGCCCAGGCATGGAGCTCACTACTCATCCATTGTTGGGTTGTCTTACCTACTGCCATCACCGTCATGGAGAGCCAGTAGCCCACCAACCCGAACTCTCATTTTTTCCTCCTCTTCCTCCCCATTCTTCCTTCTCATTTTGCAGAACCCTTCCCCTTCTTTTTTTTTGATGAAATGTAGCAGCGCTACGCTTCATTCATGTGCTATGTTTCATTCATTAAGAAGAAGAATCGGCAGAGATGAGAAAATACAAGGGGAAAATAGGGGATGAGGTGAATACAAGCCCCACCAGAAAATAAAGAAACACCATGATAGCTACAAGGATGAAAACAGTCGTTGCTTGCTATGTCATATCTCGTTGACACAAGCAACGCGGAGAAGGGCTCTAGCTTCCATCTTTATCTAAAGAAGCAAGGTAGGGGATTGAGCTTGGTCGTCGTCTAGTTGCCATCCGACAACACCCCTTAAGGAGGGGGTGTTGATAGGGAATGAGGCGAAACAACATGGATCACGGTCTCACTAACCCGACTTCAGATAAGAACATTAGGCTCTTCTCCAAAACTAGGTGGAAATGTAAGACCAATGTGCACACCTTGGCAAAGGAACACGTGAGCAAGAAAAAGACTAGGAGCGAACACCACCATCCTCTCCCGCCACCACCAATTTTAGCCAAAAACCTAAAACCGGCCAACCGCACTACGACCCATACAACATACAAGCAATGTGTGGCCAGCGACTCCAAGACGGCGCCTCCAAGGAGATTAGGAAGTCAAGGACACCATCCTCCTCTTCTCGAGATGCTGGATCTAAGGATTTCGCCCGGAGAACACACGAGTGGGCAAGTGTGGAAGATCCATGATGATGCGTTTAAGAAGGAAACAATGCCCTAAGGCACCACCATCGTTAGTATCAACAAGAGTAAGCACTAGAGTTCGGTCTCCACGTCCTCCACAAGTGGCCACCATGCCCACTGTAAGCCAACCAAATGCTATCCTCAAAACAATCGGGGTAAGGCACCCCGCGAACGAAAGGCCGCACCATGCCCAAACCTGGAGGAGTCCCCGCCCACATTGAGGTAGGCCAGATACACAAACCTCCCATTAGTAGAAGGCTGCGAGCAACATAACAAGGTTGTCAATGCTCACCGCTAGCCAGAATTAAGGCCATTGTTGGCCGGGTCTATGGACTAAAACCATCCACTAACCAGCACTCGTACCACTAGAGAACGCTTCCCGCATTGTTCGATGCAGGCCCACCGCCGCCGTGATAGAGGCCCGTGTTGACAGCAGGGAGCAGCACGGGGAGACCCAAGGATTGCGGTGGCGAGAGTATCCCAGGTTGCACTAGGCAGGTGACACATGAGTCGGGGGCTCACTCCCTTCCCCTTCTTCCTCAACCTGACTATTTCTTTCTCACAATTCTGCCGCCTCCTTTCCTCGTGTTGACGGCAGAGGTGTGTTCACTCGCAGAGCATTTTGTCTGTGTATTTGCTACCAACATATCAATTTCTTAGCTTGGGCTAATTTTTTTTCCTTGTACGCCCTCAGCCCAAAAGGTCCTTATTGCAACAAAGAAAAAGAGTCCGGCTCCTCCACTTTTCCCCACATCCATCGGAAACCCTAAATAAGATAATTTCTTCTTTAACTATGTCGGTGTGAAACGACACCTATGGGATCACAAGAATCCCTACTACGGTTGCGGGGCGCGGGGGTCGTGAGTAGAGCGGATCAAACAGATAGCACACTGTTCCTTTACCCAGGTTCGGGCCGCGAGGATGCGTAAAACCCTACTCCTGCTTTGGTGGATTGTATATCAGTGTTCTTGAGCTAGCTATGGGGCGTGAAGAGCTCCAAAAAGCCGAATCCTCCTCCTGGTCGCCTCGGGCCTCCTTTTATAGGAAAGGGGCTGCCACAGTGGCACACAGGAGGTGAAAAGGGTACAGTAATACGAGTTTATCCCTCGCATTACATGACAAGTCACATTTAATGCGCCTTTCTTAGGTGTCCTTGCTTTATCGGGGACGGGGGAGAGCCCTGTCCCGTCTGTCAACGCTCCCTCTTGTGTTGACACGCGCCCTGGCCAGCGGTGCTTGTGGTGCCATGTAGGCAAGCAAGCAGCTGAGGTGGCGCAGTGGTGGGTCTCCACGAAGATCTGCATGCCGCCATGCAGGTGCCTGCCCAACTGGTTGGGTCGGCAGCTGCATGCGAACGGCGGTGGGGGCGCGACTGGTGCGGGCCTGATGGTGGCCTCACGAGTGTCCTTGGCAAGGGCCTTGCCGGGGCCCCGGCAAGGGTCTTGCCGTGGCGCTCGCTGTCATCCCCGGCAAGGCTCTTGCCGGGGGCCTTGTGGTCCTCCTTGGCTGGGATCCCGCCAAGGGTCATTACCTTCTTAAGTGGGCATCTGGTCTTGAATGTCTTCACAAAGATCTGCATGCCACCGCGAGGATGTCTCCCGAATCCTTGCCCCATGGGGGCCGTGGACTCAAGGGTGACCTCGCTCCGTAGGTGTGGGGCGAGCTGCCACGGCAAGGACCTTGCCGGGCTAGCTAAAGCTGTCCCCCGGCAAGGATCTTGCCGGGGGGGGGGGAGGGGTCTGCTCTGCCCCCTTTGATCTTTGTGGTCTTGGCGTCGTTCTGCTCCTCTTCGAGCTTTGGTCTTACCTTGGTTTACCTCCCTTGCTGTGCTCGGTGTGGCGGCGCTCGTGGCTCAGACTGCCCGTGCACAGTTATAGGGGTACAAAAAGTGTACCCCCTTTTTGTACATCGACAAACTATAACCGGTTTCTCAATCTTTTCCTTAATAGGGGGATGATATTTAAACCATTTCTCCTTAGGGAGATCAACATGAGTAGCAAAGGATTCACAAAAAGAGGCTACTATCTCAGAGTCAAGTCCATATTTAGTGCTAAACTTGTGAAAAGTATCAGTATCCATAAAAGATTTAATACAATCGAACTTAAGTGTCATACCTGACTCATTACCTTTGTCGAGTTCCCAATTTTCAGAGTTGCGTTTAATTCTTTCCAAAAGATTCCATCTGAATTCAATAGCCTTCTTCATAAAAGAGCGAGTTAAAGAAGAATCAAGCATTTTTTGATTATCATGAGAAAGCCGAGCATAAAAATTCTGCAAGATAATTTCTTTTGAGAGCTCATGATTGGGGCATGTATACATCATGTATTTAAGCCTCCCCAAACATGAGTGATGCTTTGTCCTTCACGAGGCCAAAATTTTTATATATAATTCCGATCACGATGAACTAGATGCATAGGATAAAACTTTTGATGAAATTCCAATTTCAACTCATTCCAATCCCATGCTCCAATATCATCACATAGCCTATACCATGTAAATGCCTTTCCCTTCAAATATAAAGGGAAGACCTTCTTCTTAACTTCATCTTCGGGCAAACCTATAAGCTAGTAGGGAAAGGTGGTTTCTCAATATAGGCGGTAGGAACAATAGGATCAACATTATAAGTGATAGTATTTTCTTCAACTTTAGTGATTAGCCCTAATCTAGCATTACTCTTACGAACCACAGTTGAAGCTTTAGCATGATCCTTTATTCTAACAGGGAAAGGTGGTTTCTCAATATAGGCGGTAGGAACAATAGGATCAACATTATAAGTGATAGTATTTTCTTCAACTTTAATAGGTTCAACTAATTTTACTTCAATGGGAGGATGATATTTAAACCACTTCTCCTTAGGGAGATCAACATGAGTAGCAAATGATTCAAAGAAAGAAGCTACTATCTCAGAGTCAAGTCCATATTTAGTGCTAAATTCATGAAAAGCATCGGTATTCATAAAATATTTAACACAATCAAACTTAGGTGTTACTGACTCCTTACCTTCGTCGAGTTCCCAATCTTCAGAGTTGCGTTTAATTATTTCCAATAAATCCCATTTGAATTCAATAGTCTTCATCATAAAATAACCAGTACAAGAAGTATCGAGCATGGAGCGATTATTGAGAGAAAGCCGAGCATAAAACTTTTGAATAGTAATTTCTCTTGAGAGCTCATGATTGGGGCATGAATATAACATTGACTTAAGCCTCCCCCAAGCTTGAGCGATACTTTCTCCTCCGCAAGGTCAAAAATTATATATATAATTACGATCACGATGAACCAGATGCATAGGATAAAACTTCTGATGAAATTCCAATTTCAATCGGTTGTACTTCCATGATCCAATATCATCACATAGCCTAAACCATGTCAATACCTTTCCCTTCAAAGATAAAGGGAGACCTTCTTCTTGATAACTTCCTCGGGCATACCTGCAAGCTTAAATAATCCACAAACTTCATCCACATAGATTAGGTGCATATGAGAATGTAATGTTCCATCTCCTGCATAGGGATTAGCTAGTAGTTTCTCTATCATACCCAAAGGAATATCATAATAAATATTTTCATTAGGTGCATTAGGTTGAGGAGCAACTCTTTGAGCTTCCGATTGAGGTGAAGATACCACTAACAAACCCCTCAAACGATGGTTTTCCATATTAACAAGTAACAATAAATTTCAGCACGTAATATTTTTTTCCTTACCAAATTGCACTTGCCAGAAGTGCTTCACTCCCCGGCAACGGCGCCAGAAATGAGTCTTGATGACCCACAAGTATAGGAGATCTATCATAGTCCTTTTGATAAGTAAGAGTGTCGAACGTAACGAGGAGCAGAAGGACATGACAAGCGGTTTCAGCAAGGTATTTTCTGCAGGCACTGAAATTGTTGGTAACAAATAGTTTGATAGCTAGGTAATTTGTAACGAGAAACTAATAGTAACGGTAACAAAAGTTCAGCAAGGTAGCCCAATCCTTTTTGTAGAAAAGGACAAGTCAGAACGGTCTCTTATAATAAGCCACTACAGGAATCAGGAACTTTGTCATCTGCCATCGCTGATGGCAAAGGCATGCCTGGCGGACGGCAAATGCCTTTGCCGCCAGCCAGCAGAGGGCAACACGTCCGGCTGAACGAGCTACGGCAAATGGCACTTTGTCATCTGCTGGCGGTTGGCAAAGATGCAAAGGTCTTTGCCCTCCGCCAGCAGACGGCAAAGGACCTGGATGGCACACGTGGCAGCTTAGGGCCGTTAAGGGGTTAACGATGTGCTTTGCCGTCTGCTGGCGGATGGCAAAGACCTTTGCATCTTTGCCGTCTGCCTGCAGACGGCAAAGTGCCCAAATATGCTAGCCTAGATGCCCCCCCGGTAGCTGCCACGTGGCATGCTATGCTGTCGACTGGCAAACGGCAATGCTGCCAAATAGGCTAGCCCAGTGCACCCCAGGTTGCATAGGTAGCTGCCACGTGGCAGCTTTGCCGTCTGTTGGCTGATGGCAAAGCTCTTTGCCGTCTGCAGACGACAAAGAGCCTATACAGCCCCTGGTTTTTCTTAAATTCATTCAATTTCACAGAATTTAACACACACACACACACACATATAGACACACACACACATTTGAAAATACTTTCAGCAAGCATAACAACACATATACATACCAAATCATATCCCTGCCATATGGATATGATCATCCAACACATATACATACCAAATCAAAAGTCCATATCCAACATATATAGCTAGCCAACATATCCAACAACAAGCATACAATAGTTTCGTCCATAACTACATATATAGGTAGCAAGTTTCACATTGTTCATCCTACAAAATCAAAATAAAAAGGAAGCACAATGAGAAGAGTATACTCCATCAACGCAAGCATCCTCATCAAAAGCAAATCTGCAAATTGGGAAAGAAGAAAGTTAGAAGAGGACGAAGAAGAAGAAGAAGACTAGAAGAAGAAGACTAGCTAGAAGAAGAAGAAGAAGAAGAAGAAGAAGAAGAATTTTTCTTCTCTTTCCTTTTCTCCTCTCCTCTTCTTTATCTTCTTCTTCTTCTTCTAACTAAGGTAGGTAAAAATGCCATTTTTTAGCTAAGCTAGGTAAAAATGTTAGGTGTAGGTCATTTTAGAGCTAAGCTAGGTAAATAGGTCATTTTGGAGCTTAGTAAGGTTATTATGTCATTTTAGAGGAAAATAAGCTAAGTCTGTGCCATTTTGGAGGTAACAAAGATTATCATGCCATTTTTGACCTAAGTATGCCAAGTATGTCATAAATGAACTAAAAAAAGCTAAGTATAGGTCATTTTGAGCTAACCTAGGTAGTTATGCCATTTTTAACCTAAGTAAGCTAATTATGTCATAAATGAACTAGGTAAGCTAAGTATAGATCATTATTGAGCTATCCTTGGTAGTTTTGCCATATTAAGTCATTTAGGAGGAAAAAAAATGCTAAGTATAGGTCATTTTATAGCTATCCTAGGTAAAGTATACGTCAACTAAGCTTATTATGTTAATTTGGAGAAAAAAAGAGGTAAGTATGGGTCATTTTGTGGTAACCTAGGTGATGATGCCATTTTTTAGCCAACTTACGTAAGTATAGCTCAGTATGCATTTGTTAAGAAAAACACTACAAAAAACTTACGCTCATCACAACAAATGCGATGAAGATCACAACAAAGGTAACAATTGATCCAACGGCATAATGATACCAAGCCTCATTATCAATGGCATATTTTCTAATCTTCTTAATCTTCAAGCGCATTGCATCCATCTTCAAGTGCATTGCATTCATCTTCATCTTGTGCTCATCGACGACATCGGCAACATACAACTCCAATGTCATCTTCTCTTCTTCAATTATTTTAATTTTTTCTTTCAAATACTCATTTTCTTTTTCAACTAAATTTAACTTCTCGACAAGAGGGTCGGTTACAAATTCCGGTTCACATACCTCCTAGATTAAAATATCTCTATGTCAACTTGATGGCCATAATTTTCATAAATGCGAAATGCAACAAATAGTTATAAAATTGAATTTACCACATCCGAATCATGAAGCGGGAGAGGGCCGACGGGGACGGATATCAAGACCATGGCACTATGTATAAAAAACAATCATACAAAGTAAGAAAATTATACAAGTAACTATATAAATCATACAATCATACAAGTAACTATATAAATCAAGTACAACATAAAAAATTGAATACCTAATAATAATCTGGATCGTCGGGTTCAATAAATGCTCCGGGATCAATGAATGCATCATGATCATCACTATCAGTAATGACGTGCTTATCATCATTAATAATAAATGCATCATCATGTGGAAGGCCACCTTTACGTAATTGGTTAAGCATTGACAGGTCATCCGCAACAGTAACCTTTTCTAGTTCAGGCTCTTCTTGTTCTGGCTCAGGGGTGAAGTTGGGTTCACTGTCGCTGTCTTCAATGTTCTGGGGTGAAGTAGATCGGTTCTTGAAACTTTTTTGGAAAGACGTGTTTCTTGAAAGAATTTGCCTTCATATGTGTCTGGGTTAATGTGAGGTTCATAATCCTCTTAATTGGGGGAGGTGGTCTAACACATGGCGGCACTTCATAAACGACATCCCAACCATTGAGATTTGGATCACTTTGACAGGCCCACGGTAGATAGAAAACTTGGGTTGCTTGTTGAGCCACAATATAGACATCGGGAACATCGAAATGGGTGCTTTGTTTGATTTCCACTAGCCCTATATGTTCATGAGTCCTTCTAGTCTCCTTCGGCTGGAACCAATAACATTTGAAGACTACGACGTTTGGTGGGTTTGCACCATAGAATTGAAGTTCATAAATTGCTTCAACTCTTCCATAATACTCGGTATCTCCTTCGCCGATAGCAGAGACACAACAATTTGTAGACTTTCGGTCAGCCATAGATAACTCTTTGCCATAGGTACGAAAGCGATACCCGTTGATGTCGTATTTGTCAAATGAACGGACCTTAAAGTCAAAACCATTAGTGACTTGTCTCAATTCTGCGTCCATAAACTCTGAATTAGCCAACAAGTTTAATACGAGAGGGATTGTTGCATTAGCCACAAATTAGACGAAGAATTGAATGGTCTAATGGAAATTACCATTTGTTTGAACCAAGAGATGAAACCGGGATAGCCGCTGATACGTCTCCAACGTATCTATAATTTTTGATTGTTCCATGAAGTTATATTATCAATTTTGGATGTTTTATAATCATTTTATAGCCATTTTATATCATTTTTTGGTACTAACCTATTGACATAGTGCCAAGTGCCAGTTGCTGTTTTCCGCATGTTTTTACATCGCAGGAAATCAATATTAGATGGAGTCCAAATGCAACAAAACTCCACGGAGATTTTTTATGGACCATAAGACACATAATGGGCCCTGGCTGTGCCTGGGGGGTGCTCCGAGGAGAGCACAACCCACTAGGGCGTGCCAGGAGGCCCAGGCGCGCCCTGGTGGGTTGTGCCCACCTCAGGTGCCCCACGGACCACCTCTTTGCTCGATAAATACCCCAATATTCCCAAAACCCTAGGGGAGTCGACGAAATATTGATCCAGCCGCCTCAAAGTCCAGAACCACTAGATCCAATCTAGACACCATCTTGGATGGGGTTCACCACCTCCATTGGCGCCTCTTCGATGATGCGTGAGTAGTTCTTTGTAGACATTCGGGTCCGTAGTTAGTACCTAGATGGCTTCCTCTCTCTCGGTGAATTCTCAATACAATGGTCTCTTGGAGATCCATATGATGTAACTCTTTTTGCGATGTGTTTTATTGGGCTCTGATGAACTTTGAGTTTATGATCGGTTATATCTTTTTATATCCATGAAAGTATTTGAGTTTCTTTGATCTCTTTTATGCATGATCTCTTATAGCCTCGTTTTCCTCTCCGATATTTTGGTTTTGTTTGGCAAACTTGATCTATTTATCTTGCAATGGGAAGAGGTGCTTTGTAGTGGGTTTGATCTTACGGTGCTTGATCCCAGTGACAGAAGGGGAAGCGACACGTATGTATCGTTGCTACTAAGGATAAAACGATTGGGGTCTATCTCTACATAGATAGATCTTGTCTACATCATGTCATCATTACTCCATTTTTCCATGAACTTAATACACTAGATGCATGCTGGATAGCAGTCGATGTGTGGAGTAATAGTAGTAGATGCAGGCAGGAGTCGGTCTACTAATCTTGGACGTGATGCCTATATAATGATCATTGCCTGGATATCGTCATGATTATTTGAAGTTCTATCAATTGCCCAACAGTAATTTGTTTACCCACCATTTGCTATTTTCTCGAGAGAAGCCACTAGTGAAACTTACGCCCCCCTGGTCTCTTTCTCATATATCTGCCTTTGCGATCTACTTTTCTGCATTTATTTTCAGATCTATTAAACTAAAAATACAAAAATACTTAGCTACACTTTATTTTATTTGCGATCTATTTATTCAATCTATTACAACTTTCTCCCATCCACGCACCAATTTCTGGCGCTGTTACCCGAAAGGGATTGACAACCCCTTCAACACGTCGGGTTGCGAGTGGTTGTTATTTGCGTGCAGGGGCTGTTTACATTGTGTTGCTTGGTTCTCCTACTGGTTTGATAAGCTTGGTTTCATATCTGAGGGAAATATCTACCGCCGTGGTGCTGCATCATCCCTTCCTCTTTGGGGAAATACCGACGTAGCTTCAACCGACATCAAAAGGAATTTCTGGCGCCGTTGCCGGGGAGGATCTTCAACATAAACCAGGTTCCTAATCACAAATCTCATCTCCTCTCAATCTACATTATTTGCCATTTGCCTCTCATTTTCCTCTCCCCCACGTCACAAAAATTTGCCATGCCTCTTTTTTGTTCGTCGTTCTCTTGCTTTCTAGTCTTGATGGCCAGCGTTCCTACTCCTCCTTTCTCACCAGATTTTGAAGGTCTTTACTTCAAACAAAAACACGGAGAAAATTTGAAAGATGCTTGGTATAGGCTTATGGAATCTTACCATATTTGCAAATTAAAGGGGACGCTAAGATCTTACTTCATAATTTTTACATAGGATTGGCTTTGCATCATAGAAAACTTCTACACTTTGCCGCTAAAGGGAATTTTATTGAACTTGATGCCAATGCTGCCTATGAAATTTTAGAAGGAATTTTGGGAGTTCCACCTCAAAAGAAGGGGTTTGCTTTCACCCCCGAGGGAGTTCAAATGTTGGACAAACTTGGTGATTTATGTAAACATATGGTTGAAATACAGAAATATAATGACCCCCTCAAACACCTCAATGGTAGTATCAATCACATGAATACCTTGATTACTCTTTGCACCAAGCGATTGGATATTTTGGATCTAAAGATGGTTTCTTTTTCGGAGAATTTAGGGAAGTATAAATAGCCTCCCAGGTTTGAGAAAACCCTTAAAAAAGTTGCCAAAACTTTGGAAGACAAAACAATCCTTGCTTTATGCCTAGCTAAGGGCGTAAAACTATAGCGCTTGTTGGGTGGCAACCCAATGAATAAAATTTATTTTTGCTTTTTGCTTTCTGTTCTTGAGTGTTTACACAATTATGCTACTGTTATGATTGTGTTTTTTGTGTTTTAGTTAGTGTTCATGCCAAGTAAAGCCTTTAGGATCTTCTTGGGTGATAGTTGTCTGATCTTGCTGAAAAACAGAAACTTTTACGCTCACGAAAACAATTGTTAAAATCACCAGAATGTGATAAAATGCGAATTGCTTTTGCAGTAGATTAATATACAAATTACTGGTCGTCCTAATTTTTCAGAATTTTTTGAGTTCCAGAAGTATTCACACAAATCAGATTGCTACAGATTGTTCTGTTTTGACAGATTCAGTTTTGTTTGCGTTGTGTGCTTATTTTGATCGGGCTCTATGGTTTTCTTTGATAAGTTTTTGCCATAGAAAAGTTGGAATACAGTAGATATAATGCAAAAATAAAATATGAATAGGTTTGTTACAACACTTATAGTAGTGATTTATTTTTCTTAAACTAACGGATCTCACGAAGGTTTTGTTGAGTTTTGTGTGATTGAAGTTTTCATGTTTTGGGTTATCTTACGATGGATGAAGGAATAAGGAGTAGAAGAGACTAAGCTTGGGGATGCCCCGGCATCCCAAGCTATTATCCAAAAATGAGCAAACAACTAAGCTTGGGGATGCCCCCGAGTGGCATCCCCTCTTTCTTCTAACGACCATCGGTATTTTACTCGAAGCTATATTTTTATTCCTCACATAATATGTGTTTTGCTTGGAGCGTCTTGTATGATATGAGTCTTTGCTTGTTTTATTTTGCGTTTTAAGTCTTGATCCCTTTCCGGACACACCTATTTGAGAGAGCCAAATTTATGTCATGACTTGTTAGAATTGCTCTCTATGCTTGACTTAAATCTTTTATGAGCTATGGACTTGCTCTAGTGCTTCACTTACATATTTTTGAGCATGGTGTGCTTTAGTATTTTTGAAGAAATGCTCTCTTGCTTCACTTAGATTTATTTGAGAGTTAGTAAAATTTTCAA
Organism: Triticum urartu; assembly: GCF_003073215.2. Lineage (NCBI taxonomy): Eukaryota > Viridiplantae > Streptophyta > Magnoliopsida > Poales > Poaceae > Triticum > Triticum urartu. Next base: position 12,582,063 of record NC_053027.1, on the reverse strand, counting down.
GAAATTCTCTCTTGCTTCACTTAAATTAATTTGAGAGAAAGAAAAAAATTATGCTCATGATCTTCACTTATATTTGTTTGAGCTTATGAAAAGCAACATATGAAAATTAATTCCAAAGTGATAGATATCCAAGAAGGATAAAATAAAAACTTTCAGGAAGATCATTGGACAAAATAAACTTGATTCTTAGTAAATTTTTTGAGAAATGATGATGTGATATGTGAGTTATGTTGATGAGTAATTATGCTTTAGTAAGAATATTGGTGTTAAGGTTTGTTATTCTCTATGCAAGCACGAAAGTTAATAATCATGCAATGAAATTATATCCTACTTGTGGTGCATTATTTGGTGTTAATTATGCTTAATGCTTGCTTATGAGATTATTCGTTTCTTGGTTGGTCGCTGTCGGTGTCAAAACCGGCGGATCTCGGGTAGGGGATCCCGAACTGCGCGTCTAAGGCGGATGGTAACAGGAGGCGGGGGACACAATGTTTACCCAGGTTCGGGCCCTCTCGATGGAGGTAATACCCTACTTCCTGCTTGATTGATCTTGATGATATGAGTATTACAAGAGTTGATCTACCACGAGATCGTAGAGGCTAAACCCTAGAAGCTAGCCTATTGGTATGATTGTTGTTGTTCTACAGACTAAACCTCTGGTTTATATAGACACCGGAGGGGGCTAGGGTTACACAGAGTCAGTTACAAGGGAGGAGATCTACATATCCGCATTGCCAAGCTTGCCTTCCACGCCAAGGAGAGTCACATCCGAACACGGGTCGAAGTCTTGAGTCTTGTATCTTCATAGTCCAACAGTCCGGCCAAAGGATATAGTCCGGCTGTCCGAGGACCCCCTAATCCAGGACTCCCTCAGTAGCCCCTGAACCAGGCTTCAATGACGATGAGTCCGGCACACAGATTGTCTTCAGCATTGCAAGGTGGGTTCCACCTCCGAATACTCCACAGAAGTTTTTGAACACAAGGATAGTGTCCGGCTCTGCAAAACAGATTCCACATACTACCATAGAGAGAATAATATTTCCGCCAATCTAATCTGCTGACATGTTTTGCAGTATGACGTCACACCACGGCCCGGTCGTTGTTCGAACCGTTTTTCACAACCAGCCACTGCACATATCGCAGGCGGTTTCCTTGGCACGTCTTGTCGAAGCAGAGATCGTGTGCCCTTATCACCGGATTCTCATCAATACAGGTGTGGGTAACCCAACCGCGCCATCAATTACGACGCTTGGGGAATAAGTGGTTTTACCAGGCAAGTGGGGAGGCGCAGAATCCCTCCTGCCTTTATAAGGGGATAAGGACTCCCTTTCGCACCCACGCTTTCTACTTCCTGATTCATTCCCCTCCGCCCAAGCTCCAGCGCCCAAGTGTTCATCTTCTCTGCCCACAAAAGGCCTTCCAAAGATGTCCGGATCCGGAGTAGGAGGCAAATGGATGGCCTCTACCGTCCGAGAGAAGGATATCAAAAAGCTTCGGGAGGCTGGGTACCTGGCCAAGAAAATCGGCCACTGTCTCCCGACGGCGTGACAGATCGTCCCCACTCCGGAACCCCACGAGAGGGTTGTATTCCTCCCTCACTCTGTCCGCGGGCTAGGGTTTCCTCTCCACCCATTCGTTCGCGGCATCATGTATTACTATGGGATCGATCTTCACGATCTGTCCCCCAATTCCTTCCTCAACATCTCGACATTTATTGTCGTGTGCGAGGCCTTTCTCTGCATCTCGCCGCACTTTGGTTTATGGCTGAAGATTTTTAATGTGAAACCCAAGGTGGTGGGCGGCAAGCATGCTGAGTGCGGGGGCGCTATGGTGAGCAAGATGCCCAGCGTCATATGGCCAACGGGAATTGTCGTGGAATTAACACGTCAGATGTCCTCTTGGAAGGACTTAGTCGCGGAGCCATCGCTACGGGTTAGCTTGAAGGGGTTAAACCGGACAAGGGACACGGGAGTTTATACTAGTTCGGCCCCTTCGATGAAGGTAAAAGCCTATGTCTAGTTGTGATGGGATTGATTGAATTTCGATGACCAGGGAGCGAATACGCTTTGCCTGGGTCTCGAGTTGTTGTCTCTCTCCCTTGAACCGCCGCCGGGTCACCCCTTTATATACTCAGGAGGACCCCGGCCGGTCTAAGAGTCCCGAGGCTGGCTCACACAAGTGTCTACCTCGGTCTCCTCTTTCCTATGTTACAATGCAAGTTTATACAATCATGGCGGTTTACTATCATGGGCCCTAAATCGCCTGCGGGCTCTGGGCCTTTAAGCCTCATCCGTAAGGTGCCATCTCCTGGGTCTGCTTGGGCTTCAGTATAGGTAAATGTGAACCGGCCCCTCCTGGGCGGTTTACCCTTGATGGTTATGTCCTCAACATTAGGCCCCAGATTGATTTGAACCTGTTCATGTCAATCTTCAATCCTTAGAAAAACTACCTGAATATCTAACAATTCTCGTAAACCGCCATATTGTCTTCTCCCTGTGAATTTTGGTGAACCGCCATGACGGAATCTTCTGTCACTGTAGTAAATCATTGTGATGTCATCCCTGTATAAAAAGATTTATAAAATTCCCTTCTCTTTAATTAATTCCGAAGATCGAGGCAACAGCTGCATCCTCTTTTGCCGCTTCAGACTCCTCGATTTTCATGCCTGTCGTTTTATCCCTCTTCCCTTATAAATAAGACCGGGGCTCCTTCCATTTCCCCCCTTTCCTATTAGCATCATCTTCCTCCTCGCAATCCGAAGACCTCAAGCATCGTCACCGCCGCCGTCGTCGATCTTCAAGTCTGCACCGACCAGGCCGCTGCATCACCCTGTTCGTACCAGATCTCTTGAGATACTCCGCCGCTGCGTGGCCCTGGTAAATACTCCTTTCTTTTACTTGTTAGATCTACATTAGGGTTTATAAATTTCTTCGGTGTTCGTCAGTGCTCATCAGTGCTTTTCTGCTTTTCCTTTAGCATCTTCCTGAATCTAGCTAGGCCTGATAGTTTCCCCTTACGGCTGGGTCTGTAGCTTTACTCTGCCGCACTACAGCATCTTACTGTTCCTGTATAGATCCTTATCTGAACCTTCTCCGTTCTATTTAACACCATTGTAGGGCTCAGTAAAATTTGTTTTTAGAACAACGGTAGATCCAAAATTATATCACCATCTTGTGAAACTTGTTTCTGAAACACTTAGCAGATTTTCAGATTGGGTTCTACCTCCCAAGGGCGGTTTAACCTTTAGTAATTGATAATCCGTCATATGTCATTAGCCCTCTCTTAAACCGCCATCTAGACTTGAATAGCAATGCCCGGTTCACTTTGTATGTACACCTTGATTAAACTGCCGGTTTAACATTGATAAACACACGTCAATCGTAAACCGTCCATTTTCCTTTTACAGACTTTGTAAGATGACGAAGCAATTTTCTGCTTGCAACTGGGTTCCATCTCGGATCACAGAAACACAAATCAATGGATATGTCACCACGGGCGCTTTAGCTTCAAAAAATGTCCTTCATTGGCGAGTTCTTGGCCCTGAGTGCCCTCCCAAGCCTCAAGATGGAGAAGTGATTGTGCTCATGCAACATTTATCTCAAGGTTTCAGCCCCCCCGGATCAAAACTTTTCCGGGATGTACTCGCCAGCTTCCAACTCCATCCTCAAGACATTGGACCAAATTCTGTGTCCAACATATGCGATTTCCAAGTATTCTGCGAGGTTTACCTGCAAGAAGAACCAACTGTTGATCTCTCTCGAGATCTCTTCCACTTAAACTGCCGGACTGAATTTTCTGACGGCCCCAATACTGAACTTGGTGGTGTGTCGATTCAAAAGAGGAAAGAGGTTAAATTTCCTCACGCCAAACTTCACAACCATCCAAAATACTGGAACCTAACTTGGTTCTACTGTCAGAATAGTGCCCTGCTGAAGAGAATCCTTTACCGGGCTACCGTCCGCACCGGCTCAGCAATACCCACCCTTTACCTCAAAGATTGTCTGCCAAAGATCGACAAGCCTATGCACCTCAACTCGCCAAACTCCGGGCTTTCCTTGCCAATGGTTTAACTGGTGTTGATCTCGTCCGCTGTTGGGTTTCATGGTGCATTCTACCTTTAAGCCGCCGCCCCGGCTTGATGTTTGAATATACCGACAAGACCAATGATCCGCAACGGTTTAAAGAAATAGAACCGACTGATGATGAAGTCACTGAAAGTGTAAAGAAAATACTTGACGAACCGCTCGCCGTATGCAGGTCTGCGCCGTTTTTATGCCTCCAACAAACCGCCAGCGGTAAAAACCTTAAACTTGTACCTTCGTTATCCTTGTCCGCTTTAACACTGCTATAATGACCCTTTGTGCAATATCGCAGGCTAGTAGCTCCTTCTGGAAAAGAAAATCTCAAGACAAAGCGGCCAAGGCTCCTCGTGTCAAGAGCATGGTCATCAAGAAAGCTGCCAAAAAGAAAACTGCTGAGTCTTCGGAGCCGCCAGAAGATGTCAGTGACTCAGCTGAAGAGGTAACATTTAACTCCCTTGACTTCTATTTCATATATTTTACTGATAATGACTACTCCCAGGATGATGCGGAGGCCAGCCGTGCAGATCAAGTTGAGGTAATTTGTCTTTCTGACTTAGAACTTGTGCCGGTTCAACAATTTCGCCGTGCAGTTCAGAAAGTGAAATGCTCTCACCCTCTTGCTTATTTGGATCAAAAACTTTCTTTGAAGACACAGCAAACCGAAGGGCGTCGCACAACCCGGCACAGCGGTCAACAGGTCACTTCTTCCGGTTTACCTCATACACCAAACCGGAAACATCGTCCATAGGTTGCTTCTTCTGAAAAACTTTATTCTTTGAAGGTTTTCTTCCGATGCCCTCTCAATCCATCTGATTCAAATTACCAGGTGTCTTCTAATTCGTCTGGCGGTTCATCAACCACTCAGCTGCCTCCACTGAAAATCGTCCCTGGGTAAGTATGCAACCCTCCATTTTTCCTTCATAATTCGGTTAATCATGCTAATCCTTGTTTTAATATAAGTGCCAAAGCACATCTGAGAAAGAAGGCTAAGACCAGTGCCCCTACCGGCGAAGTTGAACTGGAGGAAACTCCTGAAAATCCTGATGAAAATCTTGATAATATCATGGATGATTCTGTCCCGCCGGAGCCAACTACCAACGCTGATCCGCCGGAAGCTGATCCGGCCACACATGAGGGCACATCAAGTCCACATGCTACACCTGCAAGTCCGGTTGTTGATCCACTAAACTCAACTGCTAATCCGCCAAGCCCTGCTACCACTCCCAACCCAGCCAAAGATGATGACATTATTTTTTTGACCTTGAAAACAGCAGGAGAGGCTCCTACTGTGATATATTAAAACCAAAGTTTAGTTACATAGAATATACATGCTCTTGAGGGAGAGCCCTCAAAGAGAAAGTGAAAAAGAGTCAGCTAGTGAAAGCTTATACAAGTGGTGATTGACTGAAAGATCAGAGGGGAGGGTAAGATTACAAAGTTAAGGCAAATAAAGTAATATAGTCCCAAGTGATGATGACATTATTATTACTGGCACTGCTTATACCGCTCCGGGCAATCCAGTTATCTTGGCAAAATATACCTCCAAGAATGAGTTTGCTTCTATGGGCAAGGGGAAGATGGAAGCTGACTTGTCAAAATATGCTAATCTTTCTGCCCAGGATCTTCATTCCAGATTCTTGAACCGGCTTTATACAAGCCGAGATAATGAAGCTGATTTGGTAAATCTGATGAAGGAATGCTATGAGGTGAACATTTTCATCCTTACCTTTGCATTTTCACTGCCTTATATCCTGTAGCCCCCAAGGGCCGGTTTAGCTTGCAAAGACAAACCGGGACTTTTAACCTTCCATACTGCACCTTGTTGACTTTTAAATTCTTGAGCAAATATACATTAGCCCCCAAGTGCCAGGATTGAAACTTGTATTAATCCTCGGGACTTTGAACAAGCAGTAGTAAAGAAGCAATCCGCATTAGCCCCCAAGTGCCAAGTGTAGAACTAGTTGTATACTTGGGACTTTGAAAAAATATTGATATACTCCTCTGATTGTGGCAGGCTGATATAAACCATCAACGCACTCAAATTGCTGATCTTCAAGAGAGTATCAAATCCTATCAAGAAGAATCTTCCAAGGCCAAAGATGAGCTTCGAGCCGCTTTAACTTCCATCGAACAACTTAAGGAAGGATTCAAGACTGAACGTGCCAATTGGGACACTGAAAAGGATACGTTGCTGAAACGGGCTGAAGACACCAAGTCAGCTCTTAAACCGGTGGAAGAAGAGCTTTCTGGGTTGAAGCGTCAAGTGAATGCCATGGCCTCTGCAGTATTTGGTAAGTAGTCCTACCAAGGCATCTGAAATATCCATTTTGTAGGGTGTTGGTTTAAATATGAAATTCTTAAACCGCTATAGGTAGCCACATTGCTCATCTGGGCTCGGATGTACGGATGAAGCTGAAAGCAGCATATACTCTGATTGAACAACTGTACGCCGGTGCCCAATGGGTTATCTGCGCAGTATCCTACGACAATCCGGCCCCAACACTGATCAAGGACAGTCTGGCAAGGCTATCCATGGCACCAGCACAGATAGAAGAGGTGAAGCGATCCGCTGCCAGGGCTGGCGCTTTGTTGGCACTTGTCGGTGTCAAAACCGGCGGATCTCGGGTAGGGGGTCCCGAACTGTGCGTCTAGGCGGATGGTAACAGGAGACAAGGGACACAATGTTTTACCCAGGTTTGGGACCTCTTGATGGAGGTAAAACCCTATGTCCTTCTTGATTAATATTGATGATATGGGTAGTACAAGAGTAGATCTACCACGAGATCAAGGAGGCTAAAACCCTAGAAGCTAGCCTATGGTATGATTGTTATATGTTGTCCTACGGACTAAAACCCTCTGGTTTATATAGACACTGGAGAGGGTTAGGGTTACAAAAAGTCGGTTACAATGGTAGGAGATCTAAATATCCGCATCGCCAAGCTTTCCTTCCACGCCAAGGAAAGTCCCCTCCGGACACGGGACGAAGTCTTCAATCTTGTATCTTCATAGTCCTGGAGTCCGTCTGAAGGTATAGTCCGGCCATCCGGACACCCCCTAATCCAGGACTCCCTCAGTAGCCCCCGAACCAGGCTTCAATGACGACGAGTCCGGCGCGCAGATTGTCTTCGGCATTGCAAGGCGGGTTCTCTTCCAGATTCCGTGTACCTGTCGAATAATGTCCTGTTTCTTTGTGAATGTAGCGCTCCTTTGCTTCTACGCCCAATAATGGCCGCCTTGCACATGTCGAACGAATACGAAAAGTCTGGGTGTTTTTACATTCACACCCCTAGCCGCGTAAATGAGCCGCCTATTTAAAGGGATGGGGATTTAGATCTAAACCACACCTCCTCCCCTCCGCGAGTATTCATCAGAGCGCATCCAACAAAGGTCAATTCCACCATGGCCAACCGTCGCAACTCTTCCTCTCGCCCTTCCAGTCCTAAGCCTGGAGACTGGGAGAGGTGCTCCATCCCGCATAGCGAGCTAGTATCGCTCCAGACCAAGGGATTCCTCCCTACGGCCTATATGGTCCCGGTTCGAGCCGGACTTGCCACCTATAATGGCGGAGAGAAAGCGGAGAGCACCCCCAATCCCTCCAAAGGAGAGCGGGTATGCCTTGTCCCATATCTAATAGGAGGACTCGGATTTCCAATTTATCCGTTTCTCCGGGGGCTTCTGGAGTTCTATGGCCTCCAGCTGCACAACCTCACGCCAGCCTCCATATTGCATATCGCGGGCTTCATAGCCCTTTGCGAGCTGTTCTTGGGTGTTGAGGCTCACTTCGCGCTGTGGAAGAGGCTATTCTGCCTGGTGCCCCGTTCTCAGGAGGGGTCACTGTATCAAGTGGGCGGAGCCGAAGTGTGGCGCATCGCCGGGACCGGATATTTATCCGGAACCCCAAAGAAGGCGTCCGAGAACTGGCCTTCAGAATGGTTTTATATCAAGGACGTCCCGCTGCCGGATCCTATTCGTATTGGCCTCCCCGAGTTCGACAATGCTCCCCTGAAGAAGCACCTAAGCTGGCGTCCACGGAGCCCTCAAAGGGAAAGTGACAAGGACGTCCTTTATTTGATGGGCCGGATAAGATTATTAGCTCATTCCAGACTAACCATGATCGGAGTCATGGCCATATGCATCATGTGGGGGGTGCAGCCGCTTCAATATAGAGGCCACCCTATGTGGGACTTCAATGGGGAGGACGACGCCACCCGTCACGGCCGTAAGGGGCCGGACTCGGCTGCCGCTCTGATAAAGATCTTGTCCGCTTTGTACAAGGGAGAAGAGGAGGAATTCCTCCGCGTCAACCCTCAGGGTGGATTTACCATGTATAATCCTCCAAACTGGGTAAGTGGACACTTTTACTTGTCCGCCCGTTTTGTATCCCCATTATATAGTCTAACGACTTCAACGCAGGAACTGCGCCAGGCTGTTAAAGAAATAAACAGCCCCCCTCCACAACTCGAGGATCCGGGACGGTCCCTCGATCCGGCCTCTCAAGAGGATCCGTACATATCTGTGGAGCTAATTGATGGGGTGTTTCATCAATTGAGCAAGGACAACGCCTTGGTGGCCATTACGGCCGATTACCCCGGGCTACTCCCGGCCTCCCAGGTAACCGAGACCGAAATCCCAACACTTCGAAAAGGGACTCGTCCTCACGTGTTTTCGATTAGCGTATAACAACCGCGTTTTGCAAAGGAGGTCCTTGAGGCGGGAGACCGAGCCTGCGGCGACTAGCCAACGAGGGGCCGCAAGGCCCCAGGGGCTGAAAAGGAGTGCGGTCCGGACTGAGACGCCGGCGCAAAGGTATAACGCACCATCTCATCCCCTGGTGTTATTCCTTCAAGGTGTATTAATACTCGTGCTCTCTTTAGGACAAAGAGGCCTCGCCGGACTACATCCGGAGAGGCTGCCAATCGCGCCTCCATTAGCCAGGCTCCAAAGCCTGGTCCGGAGGCGGAGGCGAACACGAGGCGCGCACCGGACGTTCCTCCTACAGAGGATGCGGATAGGCTATCTGCCACCCATTCCGAGGTGGAAAGTGCCATGAACCACAGGCGCCGCCGGACAGTTCTTCGCGACGCTTGTTTCTCCCCGGAGGCATTGGATGCCTTCAATTCGGGAGACGCGTACCTCTGTGCCGCTCAAGATGGTCTAGCCAGAGCCACGGAGCAGTATGTGAAAGACATATGGGTAAGAAAATTTGATGGTTATATATATATCAGTAGCCCCCGAGACTTGAAACAGTTAGAATAACTGTTTTAAGGATCATGTAATATGCAGGTTCTTTCAGAGAAGAATACCCAACTGTCCCAGGAGCTAGAAGAGTGCAAAGCCCAACTTGAGGCCGCACTAGCCGCGACAGGGGGGCCCGAGGAGACCCTCGCTGGTAATATATGCTTCAAAAAGATAAGTGAAGTGCGGCGTGGCGCAAATCTGACAAATGCAATTGCAGATGGCGCCGGATTAGATCCGTAAAAGCAACAACTCCTACGCCAGCTGAAGGCTGGTGAGAGCGTGCTGACAAAGGTGAGGCGGGAGAAGATCGATCTCCAAGATGCCAACACCAAGCTGGGTGTTGAACTGAAAGATGTTCGTGCCCAACTATCGGACTCCGTTAAGGAGAATCAGCGGCTTAGACGCGACATATTTAGTAAGTGCTTAAACGAACCTTTGAAAAAAAGAGTTCGGCAAGGAAGTCGACTAACAGACTAACGTCTGTAGGTATGCTAACAGGTCGTCCTGCAGAGGAGATGCTCGGTTCGATGGGTGACCTTCTTCCCGAGCTCTTGCAACTGCATGAGCGAGTTCGGAGGGTGATGCAAGGCGTCGCCCAGGCCTTGTGGCCATCCCTCTCCATGCTCGAAGGCCTTGGAGAGCTTGCAGAGAAGCTGAAGGGAGGGCGGCGGCGCTACCGATTGTGGAAGATATCGGCCTGCCGTCAAGGCTCTAGGGAGGCCTGGGCTATGGTGAAGACGCAGTACACGAAGGCTGACCCGAACCACATGGCCGAGGTCGGACCTATAGGGCCCGATGGGAAGGAGATCCCTATAAGCTTAGTATACGGCCAAGTAGAATTGGCCACAAAGTATTCCCAGCAGGACTGTAAACTAGACAGCTTGTTAGATGGTATTGAAGAGGAATACAATCAGTCAGAATGACTATGTAATTTTAATTGACATATGTAATTCCTTCTAGCCGGATTGTAGATCGTTTGTCATGGCCGACCTTTTCGCTTCGACCTCGGGACCTGACGGTCCGGCGTGTGTCTGAATACCCTTGCGGTTATATAAGAACCGGGGTATGCATGGAGACCAGGCGTAGGGGTCATTAGTGCTTGAACAGACAAGTGCCCAATTAGTTATGTTATATTACATGGTTAGTAAGAAACATCTTCCAGGGAGAATAGTTCCGTTAAGGGTTCCTTTCCCTAGGAGGCATGCCCTAAAGTGCATGTCCATTCTGCGAAAAAGAGACGCAGTAAAAACCTCTGGGGGCGCAAAAATAAATAGGTAAAAAATCATCTTTAGTTCACCGACCGAATATTCCCTTAAGAACGCTAGCTTTCGGCTTCACCCAGTCTGAGGTACACATCCGGCTGACCCGGCAGTAACAATCGCAGAGGTGCTCCCTTTACCACCTAGCCGAACAATCGGGAACGTACGGGTAAGCACAGGAGCCAGGCAACCCAGCTTGGCCAAAACTTAAGTCATATCGATGCATATAATGGTGAATAAAAGGTACATGCGGAAGTATGACACATGTGTTGGGCATGAAGCCCGTATAAATAAGCTTCTGTTTAACGAAGCCCCCAGGTTTAGTGAACGCGGATGACGCGTCACTTGATGAGCCTTTAAAGGCTATGAGAGAAAGGAGAGGGAGAAGGAGATAAATGTAGGATAATTATAAAAAATGGACAGAGAAGGAGACGAACACATAGTCCGGCGCTAGGCATAGAATCTTCGGAGACGGGCTGCGTTCCATGGGTTTGGCTCGAGTCGGTTATCCGATGCATCACGCAGGCGGTACGCTCCGCCAGTCAGGACCTGGTCAATTATAAAGGGAGCTTCCCACCTGGGCTTGAGTTTGTCCTTTTTCTTGTCCAGCAGGCGTAGAACTAATTCGCCAACGTTGTAATTTTTGGCCCATACTTCTCTGCTTTGATATCTTCGAGCCTGTTGTTGATAGAATGCGGAACGGGCTTTTTCCACGTCACGCTCCTCCTCCAAGGCGTCCAAACCGTCCTGCTGATCGAGCTCGGCTTCTCTTTCTTCGTACATCCGCACTCGAGGTGAGTCATGAATTATATCGCAGGGCAAAACTGCCTCTGCGCCGTACACCATAAAGAATGGTGTGTATCCGGTGGTGCGATTCGGCGTGGTCCGCAGCCCCCAGAGTACGGAGTCGAGCTCCTCTACCCAGTGCGTATTAGATTCCTTAAGGGACCGCACTAATCTGGGTTTGATGCCGCTCATGATAAGACCATTTGTGCGTTCTACCTGTCCGTTAGTTTGTGGGTGATAGACGGAAGCATAATCGAGCTTGATGCCCATGTTTTTGCACCAGAATTTTACCTCATCGGCCGTAAATTTCGTGCCATTATCAGTGATGATGCTATGGGGGACGCCGTAACGGTGTACGACCCCAGATATAAAGTCTATCACCGGTCCGGATTCGGCCGTCTTAACAGGCTTGGCTTCTATCCATTTGGTGAACTTATCCACCATGACCAGTAAGTATTTTTTTTCTTGTGGGTTCCGCCTTTAAGGGGTCCAACCATGTCAAGCCCCCAAACTGCGAAGGGCCAAGTGATGGGGATAGTTTGGAGGGCGGTGGGTGGCATATGGCTTTGGTTTGCAAAAAGCTGGCAACCGACGCATCATTGGACCAAGTCCTGTGCGTCTTCCCGGGCCGTCGGCCAATAAAAGCCTGTACGGAAAGCCTTGCTTACAAGGGACCGAGCTGCAGCGTGATGACCACCGAGTCCGGCATGAATATCAGCCAGCAAGTTCCACCCTTCCTCTTCGGAGATGCACCTTTGAAGGACTCCGGTAGTGCTTTTCTTATAAAGTTCTCCCTCATGGACTTTATAGGCTTTAGATCGCTGCACTATGCAGCATGCCTCGTTTTGGTCCTCTGGGAGTTCCTGCCTAGTAAGGTAGGCTAGGAATGGTTCTGTCCACGGGGCGATGATGGCCATCATTACGTGGGCTGAAGTTGTAATTTCATTGGCAGAGCCTCCAATTATGTCAGATTGTTCAGTGTCGGGCAGTGCGGTTGGGTCCGGGCTGTTATTGCCAGGTTCCCCTTCCCATACAACGGATGGCTTGAACAGCCTTTCCAAGAAGATGTTGGGGGGGACTGCATCGCGTTCTGCGCTGATGCGTGCTAGGACATCTGCCGCCTGATTGTTTTCTCGGGCTATATGGTGAAATTCAAGCCCTTCGAACCGAGCTGACATTTTTAAGACGGCGTTGCGGTAGGCTGCCATTTTTGGATGCTTGGCATCGAAGTCTCCATTTATTTGGGATATTGCGAGATTCGAATCCCCGCGCACCTCTAGGTGTTGAATGCCCATGGATATTGCCATCCGGAGACCATGTAAAAGGGCCTCGTATTCGGCTGCATTGTTGGAGTCTATGTACATAATCTGGAGTACATATTGAACTGTGTCTCTCGTGGGGGACGTCAAAACGACGCCATCCCCTAGTCCGGCCAACATTTTGGAGCCGTCGAAATGCATGATGCAGTCTGAATATGTGATGTACTCTTTAGGGAGTTCGGCCTCCGTCCATTCTGTGACGAAGTCGGCCAAGACTTGCAACTTAATAGCTCGCCGTGGCTTATAAGTTATGTCGAACGGGAGGAGCTCGATGGCCCATTTTGCAATCTGGCCTGTTGCATCGCGGTTGTTTATAATATCGTTGAGTGGTACTTCCGAGGCTACTATTATCGAACACTCTTGAAAGTAGTGTCGTAGCTTCCGGGATGCCATGAATACCGCGTATGAAATCTTTTGATAATGCGGGTACCGTGATTTGCATGGAGTGAGGACAGTGGACACGTAGTAGACCGGCTTTTGAAGGGGGAATTTGTGTCCGTCCGTTTCCCGCAACCTGATGGGTTGCTGCAATGTACAATAGCATTGGTTCGCCGATGTTTGGCGCGGCCAGGACTGGGTTTGTTGCCAATATGGCCTTTATTTCGTCGAGTCCGGCCGTGGTGGCATCAGTCCACTCAAAGTGTTCGATGCGCCGAAGGAGGCGATAGAGGGGTAGTGCCTTTTCTCCCAAGCGAGAGATGAAGCGGCTCAGAGCTGCCACGCATCCGGTTAATTTTTGTATATGTTTGAGGTCTTTCGGGATATCCAACTGTGACAAAGCTCGGATCTTGGCTGGATTTGTTTCGATTCCTCTACCGGATACAATGAAGCCCAAGAGCTTTCCGGCTGGAACACCGAAAACGCATTTTTCCGGGTTGAGCTTGATGTCGTATGTTCAGAGGTTATCAAATGTAAGCCTCAACTCGTCTACTAGAGATTCGACATGTCTTGTTTTTACGACCACATCATCCACGTATGCCTCCACTGTTTTGCCGATCTGGTTTGCCAGACATGTCTGAATCATGCGCTGATATGTTGCGCCGGCGTTTTTGAGCCCGAAGGGCATTGTGTTGAAGTAGAATGAGCCGTATATGGTGTGATGAATGCCGTTGCGGCTTGGTCTGATTCTGCCATCTTGATTTGATGGTAGCCGGAATATGCGTCGAGAAAACACAACGAATCGTGTCCTGCGGTAGCGTCGATAATTTGATCGATGCGGGGGAGGGGGAAGGGATCCTTTGGGCAAGCCTTGTAAAGGTCTTTAAAATCAACACACAGGCGCCAGGATTTGTCCTTCTTTGGTACCATCACCAGGTTTGCTAGCCAGTCCGGATGTTTTATATCTCTGATGAATCCGACATCCAATAGCTTGGCTAGCTCCTCTCCCATGGCCTGTCTCTTAGGTTCGGAAAAACGCCGAAGAGCTTGTTTGACAGGTTTGAATCCTTTTAGGATATTTAAGCTGTGTTCGGCCATCCTGCGTGGGATTCTTGGCATGTCTGAAGGGTACCAGGCGAAGATGTCCCAATTTTCACGTAGGAATTCTCGCAGTGCAGCGTCTACATCAGGGTTTAATCGTGCCCTGATGGAAGCTGTTTTATTGGGGTCCGTCGGATGGACCTAGAATTTGACTATTTCGTCCGCTGGTTTAAAGGAGGTGGACTTGGATCTTTTGTCGAGTATCACATCGTCCCTATTTACCGTGGAGCACAGCGCAGTCAGTTCCTCAGCGGCTAGGGCTTCGGATAGTGCCTCAAGGGCCAGTGCGACTGTCTTATTTTCGGCGCGGAGTGCTATGTCCGGATCACTAGCGAGAGTGATAATTCCGTTCGGCCCGGGCATCTTGAGCTTCATGTACCCGTAATGGGGTATTGCTTGGAAGATTGTAAACGCTTCCCGCCCTAGCAGAGCGTGCTATCCGCTACTGAACGGGGCCACCTGGAATGTGACCTCTTCGGACCTATAATTATCCGGCGTGCCGAACACCACATCTAGTGTGATTTTTCCTGTACAGCGCGCTTCCCGATTGGGTATTATTCCTCTAAAGGTTGTGCTGCTTCGCTCGATGCGGTTCCAGTCTATTTCCATTTTTTGAAGGGTTTCCTCATAGATGAGGTTCAATCCGCTGCCTCCGTCCATGAGTACCTTGGTGAGGCGAAAGCCGTCCACTATTGGACTGAGGACCAGTGCAGCTGGTGCTCGGGCTGTTCGGAATTTAGGTTCATCACTGGCATTAAAAGTAATAGCCGTGTCACTCCATGGGTTTATTGTTGCTACTTGATAAACTTCGGTAAGGCTGCGGAGTGTTCTTTTTCGCATATTATTTGATGCGAAAGTCTCGAAGACTGTTCAGACTGTACTGGTGTCCCTGGGGTGGCTTTCTGCGGCCTCCGGAATTAGGAGGTCTTCGCCAATTTTGGCCACCTGCCGGAGTATCCAACATGCTCTAAGGCTGTGAGTTGGTGTGGCGTCCTATGTACTATGAATTTTACAGGGTCCATTAAGCCATCCTTCCAGTACGGTTCCATGCCCTGTAGAGGGTTTTGGTTTTTTGGTGTTTAACCCGGGTGTCTGATGATGATGCACCCTTTTATTTCAGACGAGGTTTCTATTCAGGGCCGGATTGTCCCAAAATTTTATTTCGATTTTCCAGGCGCTTTCCATCGCACAGTACTTTTGTACTATGGATGCCAAGTCAGCGAAGCGTGTAATATCACGACGACTTATGGCATTGAGGATTCCCTTGTCCGTGCAATTATTGCAGAAGATTGAGATTGCGTCTTCCTCACGGCAGTCCTTTATCCTGTTCATAACCAGGAGGAACCTGGCCCAGTAATGATGTACTGTTTCTTCGGGCTTTTGCCTGATTTGGGATAGATCGCTTATATTCGGGTGGGTGGGTGGAATTAAATCCGAAACCTCACCCAATCTGAGACTCAGAGGCCAAGGAGTTTCCGAACTCTGAAGTTTGGATTCTTTGATGTTGTCCAATGAATCTAGCTCGTTGCCTGATTCTAAGTCTTGGTCTTGAGTTATATCCTCCCCTCCGTGGGTATCCGGCTTGGAGGGATCGGGAATCCGGACGTAGCTAGTCCTTAAGATAGATGAAGGGTCGCCGCACTGCGCCTCTACCACGGCAACATGATGGGTGACTTGGAGAGAGTTAATCTCTCTTAGATCGGGTTTAAGCCAAACCTGGTCGTAATCCGTAGCGACCCCCAGGGCGGCGATGCGATCCAAGAGCTCGTTTACGGAAGAGAGCTCCATTGGATCTAATTGCTCGGCGAGTTCTGAGCTGACGTGAAGATTGCTTTTGATGACCTGAGAGGTCATCATCGGCGCAGCAGCCGAACAGGCGGTCATAAGAAAACCACCTAGCCGGAGAGTTTGGCCGACAGCCAAAGCTCCCTTAGCAACGGTGCCGTCTTTAAAGACGGGAAGAGGCATCCTTCCTGATTGTGACGGCACAGAGGAACTCTCAATGAAAGCACCAATGTCGGTGTCAAAACCGGCGGATCTCGGGTACGAGGTCCCGAACTGTGTGTCTAGGCGGATGGTAACAGGAGACAAGGGACACAATGTTTTACCCAGGTTCGGGCCCTCTTGATGGAGGTAAAACCCTATGTCCTGCTTGATTAATATTGATGATATGGGTAGTACAAGAGTAGATCTACCACGGGATCAAGGAGGCTAAAACCCTAGAAGCTAGCCTATGGTATGATTGTTATATGTTGTCCTACGGACTAAAACCCTCCGGCTTATATAGACATCGGAGAGGGTTAGGGTTACACAAAGTCGGTTACAATGGTAGGAGATCTAAATATCCGCATCGCCAAGCTTGCCTTCCACGCCAAGGGAAGTCCCCTCCGGACACGGGACGAAGTCTTCAATCTTGTATCTTCATAGTCCTGGAGTCCGGCTGAAGGTATAGTCCGGCCATCCGGACACCCCCTAATCCAGGACTCCCTCAGCACTCACTCGAGCCAAAGCGTGGATAGCGGACTTGGATCCGGTTGACCTTGCCAAAGGCTTTCCAAGCACACAAGAAAACGGGGCAGATTTTGATGATGAAGCCCTTAAAAAGGTGACAAGGGAAATGCGTCCTCTAGCGAGTCAGTTGGCAGAAGATGCTAACTTGATTGTTCACCGGTCTTATTATGATGCCAACAACAAACGGGTTAATGTTGTCATGCCGGAAGCACAAAATATTATTCTGCCAATCCGTAAGCATACTTATGCCCCTGACGTTGATCCGTCGGAACTTATCAGTGAAGAAGCTATCTTTCAGGCCTTAACCCGGATTGACTGAACCACCACAAACTTCCAGCCGCTAAGTGGGGAGGAGGAGGCTGATCCAACGCCAAATGACCCATCAACTTCACATCAACATGGTAATGAGGCTTGATCCGGCAATCAGAGTGATGCTCCATAAACTTTGTTCTGTTGGAAACACCATACTTTGGTCTTTAAAGCGCCGTGTAATAGGCTAGTGAAAATACTTTGATCCGTTGCCATCGTGCACTGGGATATACTTTGCCTTGATCCGTCATGATAATTTTAGTACTGGCTTATGTATTTTCACAATATTATGCAATCCCTGTGTCTGCATAAGAAAAATCTGTCCGGGCGGTTTACCACCAGACGGGTCAAAATACCCAACACAACTTGGTAAGCAACCATGGTTGCTATAACGTAGCAATAATAAATCATAGCTGTGATACGAAACATTGCTGTTGGTTTACCAATTGTTATTTTAGGAAGGGTGAAAACCCAACTTCCACCATGCCATGCTGGTATATATGATATAGAACCGGGTTGTGATGAACACCGGACGATTGCTGGAGACAAGGTGTCAAAGCCAGACCGGTTTGAAGGATGCCGGGTTACCTTTTAATTGTATGCTTTAACAGAAAAGATCCGTAAGCCACACTGGGTTAAGAAACAGCGGGTTAACATAAATATTATGGAAGAACAAAAATTGGCAAGAAGCAAACAAAAAACCATGGTCAAGGCTTTTCAAGGGCTGCCAGGCCCAAATCGAGGCTTTTCATGGGCTGCCAGGCCACTGAGTTAAACCGTTTTGACAAAGCCTTTTAAGATGGGCCTCCAACTAACCAATCATCGTTTTAACTTTGACAAGTTCAGGGTCTCAATGAAAGTAACTGTCAAACGTTCGACGGGTCGTGCCAGGATTACTGGATAGGAGTGGCTTACTTGATGAAGGCAGGTTAACCCGGGGTTTTAGGTGAATACACCTGGCTTCCAAGCCGTGGGTCAATACCCGGCTACAAGGGTCCTTTCAAACTCTTTGGTATTTGACACAAATAGCCCCCAAGTAACTTTGTGAGCTGTGCTCAATGGGTGCCTAGTTTGAGTCGTGCTTTGAGCAATCAAACTCTCTTTGGCCCCTTGGGTGTGAAGCTCCCAAGCTAGGTAGTGGCATGATAGCCGGTTTAACAGGAAGTACTTCGCTTTATTAGCTAAAGCCCCCAAGTTAACAGATATTTGAAGGAAACGACGAAGACCCTGCTTAATAGCAAGGATGCCGGTTTATTATATTGATCATAATATATACATTGTTGAAATATGTACATAAGAAAAGCCTGCGGCTTCAAGTGTAATAAGGCCGTAGGAGAGCTATGTTCCATGGCCGCCGGGTCTCCTCCTCAGAGCTACGTGAGTCTTCTCGAACGTCAATGAGGTAGTATGATCCGTTGTGCAGATCTTTGCTGACCACAAAGGGCCCTTCCCAAGGTGGGGATAACTTGTGCATATCGGTCTGGTCTTGAATGAGCCGGAGCACCAAATCACCTTCTTGAAAGGTTCTTGTCTTAACCCGGCGGCTGTGATAACGCCGCAGGTCTTGTTGATAAACCGCCAATCCAGCCAAAGCCATGTCCCGTTTCTCATCTAACAGGTCCAGCGCCTCTTGGCGTGCTTGCTCATTATCCGCTTCAACATAATTCGCAACCCGGGGCGAGTCGTGACGAATATCACTTGGAAGGACAGCCTCAGCCCCGTAAACCATGAAAAAAGGTGTATAACCCGTAGATCGGTTTGCGGTGGTATTTATACTCCATAACACAGATGGTAATTCTTCCACCCAACAACCCGGCGTCCGCTTCAAAGGGACCATAAGCCGAGGCTTGATACCCTTCAGGATCTCTTGATTCGCCCTCTCAGCTTGGCCATTAGACTGGGGGTGAGCCACGGACGCTACATCAAGCCGGATGTGCTCTCGCTGACAAAACACCTCCATCTCACCTTTAGAAAGGTTCGTACCATTATCTGTGATGATGCTGTGTGGAAAGCCAAAACGGAAAATAATCTTTTTGAGAAATTGAACCGCCGTGGCTGCATCACATTTACTGATGGGCTCCGCTTCAACCCATTTAGTGAACTTGTCAACCGCCACCAACAGGTGGGTCTTCTTGTCCTTGGAGCGCTTAAAGGGTCCAACCATATCAAGCCCCCAAGTAGAATACGACCAAGTAATGGGAATCATGTGTAACTCTTGAGCCGGAACATGAGCTCGATGTGAAAATTTCTGACAAGCGTCACACTGCTTTACCAGATCCTCCGCATCAGAATGAGCTGTCAACTAGTAGAACCCATGACGGAAAGCTTTAGCCACCAAGGATTTTGAACCGGCATGGTGACCGCAATCCCCTTCATGGATTTCACGTAGAATCTCTTGTCCTTCTTCAGGAGAAACACAACGTTGAATACACCTGAAACGCTAGAACGGTGTAACTCGCCATTGTGAACAACCATAGATTTGGACCACCGGATTATCTGTCTGGCGAAAAACTCGTCATCTGGTAACTCGCCCTGGTTCAGATACGCCAAATATGGAACTGTCCAATCCGGAGTGGCATGTAAAGCGGCTACCAACTGGGCCTCCGGATCAGGAACAGCTAAATCCTCCTCTGTAGGCAACTTTACAGACGGGTTATGCAAGATATCTAGAAAGGTATTGGGTGGTACCGGTTTACGCTGAGAACCCAGCCGGCTTAGAGCATCTGCTGCTTCATTCTTGCGCCAGTCAATGTGCTCCACCTGATAACCCTTAAAGTGACCTGCTACAATATCCACCTCGCGCCTATAAGCCGCCATGAGTGGGTCCTTAGAATCCCAAGTACCAGAAACTTGCTGAGCCACCAGATCAGAATCTCCAAAGCATCGAACCCAGCTTAAGTTCATTTCCTTAGCCACACGAAGGCCGTGGAGTAAGGCCTCGTACTCTGCTGCCTTGTTAGTACAAGGAAACATTAAGCGAAGAACATAACAAATTTTATCACCTCGAGGGGAAGTAAGGACAACCCCAGCCCCCGAGCCTTCCAACTGCCTAGACCCATCAAAGTGAATGGTCCAGTATGTATTATCCGGTTTGTCCTCTGGTGCCTGTAACTCAGTCCAATCATTGATGAAGTCAACAAGCGCATGAGATTTGATGGCTGTTCGGGGCGTATACTTCAACCCATGGGGACCAAGCTCAATTGCCCACTTTGCAACCCAGCCAGTTGCTTCTCTATTCTGGATTATATCGCCCAAAGGAGCAGAACTAACCACTGTGATAGGATGGCCTTGAAAGTATTGCTTGAGCTTCCTACTTGCCATAAAAACTCCATACACTAGCTTCTGCCAATGTGGATATCTTTGCTTGGATTCGATCAGTACCTCACTGATATAATAAACTAGCCATTGAACCGGATATTCTTTTCCAGCCTCCTTACGCTCAACCACAATCGCCACACTGACCGCACGGGCATTGGCAGCCACGTACAATAATAGAGGCTCATTATCAACCGGAGCAGCAAGGACGGGTGGTTCAGCCAGCTACCACTTCAAATCCTCAAATGCCGCATTGGCGGTGTTACTCCAGATGAATTTATCTGTCTTCTTCAACATCTGATACAGGGGAATCACCTTCTCTCCCAAACGGCTGATAAACCGGCTGAGGGCTGTGATTCGGCCCGCCAGACACAGAACATCATTGATACACGCCGGTTTAGCCAAGGATCTGATCGCTTTGATTTTTTCCGGATTGGGCTCAATGCCTCTGTTGGACACAAGAAAGCCCAAGAGCTTGCCTGCTGGAACACCAAAAACGCATTTGTCTGGGTTGAGCATCATTTTGTAAACCCGAAGATTGTCAAACGTCTCCTTGAGATCATCTATCAAGGTTTCTTGCTTCCTGGACTTCACCACAATATCACCCACATAGGCATGAACATTACGCTTGATCTGCTTGTGAAGACAATTTTGCACATAACGCCGGTAGGTTGCTTGGGCACTCTTGAGCCCAAAGGGAATAGAAACATAGCAGAACGCTCCAAAGGGAGGGATGAAGGCTGTCTTCTCCTGGTCCTTAACTGCCATTTTAATCTGATGATAACCTGAATAAGCATCCAGGAAACTCAGGCGCTCACAACCCGCCGTCGCATCAATGATCTGATTAATACGCGGGAGAGCAAAAGGATCTGCCGGGCAGGCCTTGTTCAAATCAGTGTAGTCCACACACATACGCCAAGTGCAGTTTTTCTTAAGAACGAGCACCGGATTAGCCAACCACTCGGGATGAAACACTTCGACGATAAACCCAGCCGCCAGTAGCCGAGCTACCTCTTCACCAATGGCCTTGCATCTTTCTTCATTAAAATGGCGAAGGAACTGCTTGACCGGTTTAAACTTGGGATCAATATTGAGAGTGTGCTCAGCGAGTCCCCTCGGTACACCTGGCATGTCAGAAGGCTTCCATGCAAAGATGTCCCGGTTCTCACGGATGAACTCGATGAGCACGCTTTCCTATTTCGGATCCAGATTGGCACTGATACTAAACTGTTTGGATGAATCACCAGGGACAAAGTCAACGAGTTTAGTCTCATTAGCCGGTTTGAACGTCAGGGCTGCTGGGGATCGTAGCAGAAATTTAAAATTTTCTACGCATCACCAAGATCAATCTATGGAGTAATGTAGCAACGAGGGAGAGGGGAGTGCATCTACATACCCTTGTAGATCGCTAAGCGGAAGCGTTCAAGTGAACGGGGTTGATGGAGTCGTACTCGTCGTGATCCAAATCACCGAGGATCCTAGTGCCGAACGGACGGCACCTCCGTGTTCAACACACGTACAGGCCGGGGACGTCTCCTCCTTCTTGATCCAGGAAGGGGAGAGGAGAAGTTGAGGGAAAACTCCGACAACACGACGTCATGGTGGTGATGGAGCTCGTGGTTCTCCGGCAGGGCTTCACCAAGCACTACGAAGGAGGATGAGGTGTTGGAGGAGGGAGAGGGCCGCACCAAGGGAAGGGTGCGGCTGCCCTCTCTCTCCCTCACTATATATAGGGGAAGGGAGGAGGGGGAGGAGCCCTAGGGTTCCCTAGGGGAGGGGCGGCGACCACAGGGGAAACCCTAGATGGGTTTGGGCGCCCCCACCCCCTAGGAAACATGCCCCCCAAGCCGGAAGGGGCGGCTGCCCTAGTGGTGGCGCCCCCACCTCTCCTGGTTATGTGAGATGGGGTGGGAGGGGCGCTCAACCCCTTAGTGGGCTGATGTGCCCTCTCCCCTTGGCCCATAAGGCCCCCAAACGCTTGCTGGGGCCTCCGAAACCCCTTTCGGACACGCTGGTCATCACCTGGTACCCCCGGAACAATTCCGGACTCCAATACCCTTCGTCCAATATACCGATCTTCACCTCCGGACCATTTCGGAGCTCCCCGTCATGTCCGGGATCTCATCCGGGACTCCGAACAACCTTCGGTAACCACATACTATTTCCCATAACAACTCTAGCGTCACCGAACCTTAAGTGTGTAGACCCTACGGGTTCGGGAACCATGCAGACATGACCGAGACAACTCTCCGGCCAATAACCAACAGCGGGATCTGGATACCCATGTTGGCTCCCACATGTTCCATGATGATCTCATCGGATGAACCACGATGTTGAGGATTCAATCAATCCCGTATACAATTCCCTTTGTCCAGCGGTATTGTACTTGCCCGAGATTCGATCGTCGGTATCCGATACCTTGTTCAATCTCGTTACCGGCAAGTCTCTTTACTCGTTCCGTAACACATCATCCCGTGATCAACTCCTTGGTCACATTGTGCACATTATGATGATGTCCTACCGAGTGGGCCCAGAGATACCTCTCCGTCACACGAAGTGACAAATCCCAGTCTCGATTCGTGCCAACCCAACAGACATTTTCAGAGATACCCATAGTGCACCTTTATAGCCACCCAGTTACGTTGTGACGTTTGGTACACCCAAAGCATTCCTACGGTATCCGGGAGTTGCACAATCTCATGGTCTAAGGAAATGATACTTGACATTAGAAAAGCTTTAGCATACGAACTACACGATCTTTGTTCTAGGCTTAGCATTGGGTCTTGTCCATCACATTATTCTCCTAATGATGTGATCCCGTTATCAACGACATCCAATGTCCATGGTCAGGAAACCGTAACCATCTATTGATCAACGATCTAGTCAACTAGAGGCTTACTAGGGACATGGTGTTGTCTATGTATCCACATATGTATCTGAGTTTCCTATCAATACAATTCTAGCATGGATAATAAACAATTATCATGAACAAGGAAATATAATAATAACTAATTTATTATTGCCTCTAGGGCATATTTCCAACAGTCTCCCACTTGCACTGGAGTCAATAATCTAGTTCACATCGCCATGTGATTAACACTCACAGGTCACATCGCCATGTGACCAACATCCAAAGAGTTTACTAGAGTCAATAATCTAGTTCACATCACTATGTGATTAACACTCAATGAGTTCTGGGTTTGATCATGTTATGCTTGTGAGAGAGGTTTTATTCAACGGGTCTGCAACATTCAGATCCGTATGTACTTCACAAATCTCTACGCTATATTTGGAGCCATTTCAAATAACTGTTCTACTTGGAGCTATTCTAAATTGTTGCTCCATTATACGTATCCGGTATCTCTACTCAGAACTATCCGGATAGGTGTTAAGCTTGCATCGACGTAACTCTTTACATCGAACTCTTTATCACCTCCATAACCGAGAAACATATCCTTATTCCTCTAAGGATAAGTTTAACCGCTATCTGGTGATCTACTCCTAGATCACCTTTGTACCCTCTTGCCAGACATGTGGCAAAGCATACATCAGGTGCGGTACTCAGCATGGCATACGGTATAGAGCCTATGACAAAAGCATAGGGGACGACCTTTGTCCTTCCTCTTTCTCCTGCCGTGGTCGAGCTTTAACTTCATACCTTACAACTCAGGCAAGAACTCCTTCTTTGACTGATCCATCTTGAACACCTTCAAGATCATGTCAAGGTATGTGCTCATTTGAAAGTACCATTAAGCGTTTTTTGATCTATCCTTATAGATCTTGATGCTTAATGTTCAAGTAGCTTAATCCAAGTTTTCCATTGAAAAACACCTTTCAAATAATCCTATATGCTTTCCAGAAATTCTACATCATTTCTGATCAACAATATGTCAACAACATATAATCATCAGAAATTCTATAGTGCTCCCACTCACTTCTTTGGAAATACAAGTTTTTCATAAACTTTGTACAAACCCAAAATCTTTGATCATCTCATCAAAGCGTATATTCCAACTCCGAGATGCTTACTCCAGTCCTTAGAAGGATTGTTGGAGCTTTGCATACTTGTTAGCATCTTTCAGGATTGACAAAATCTTCTGGTTGTATCACATACAACCTTTCCTCAACAAAATCATCAAGGAAACAATATTTTGACATCCTATCTGCAAGATTTCATAAATAATGCAGTACCTACTAATATAATTCCAACAGACTCTTAGCATCGCTGCGAGTGAGAAAGTCTCATCGTAGTCAACTCCTTGAACTTGTTGGAAAACATCTTTACGACAAGTCGAGCTTTCTTAATGGTGATACTTACCATCATTGTCCGTCTTCCTTTTAAAATCCATATGTACCCAACAGCCTTATGACCATCAAGTAGTTCTTTCAAAGTCTACACTTTGTTTTCATATATGGATCCTCTCTCGGATTTTATGGCCTCAAGCCATTTTTCGGAATCCGGGCCCACCATCGCTTCTCCACAGCTCGTAGGTTCATTGTTGTCTAGCAACATGACTTCCAAGACAGGATTACGTACCACTCTGAAGTAGTACGCATCCTAGTCGTCCTACGAGGTTTTGGTAGTGACTTGATTCGAAGATTCATGATCACTATCATAAGCTTCCACTTCAGTCAGTGTAGGTGCCACAGGAACAACTCCTTGTGCCCTGCTATACACTAGTTGAAGTGACGGTTCAATAACCTCATCAAGTCTCCACCATCCTCCCACTCAATTCTTTCGAGAGAAACTTTTCCTCAAGAAAGGACCCGATTCGAGAAAAAATCCCTATTGTTTTCGGATCTGAGACAGGAAGTATACCCAACTGTTTTGGGTGTCCTATGAAGATGCATTTATCCGCTTTGGCTTCGAGCTTATCAGCCTGAAACTTTTTTCACATAAGCGTCACAGCCCCAAACTTTTAAGAAACGACAGCTTAGGTTTCTCTAAAGCATAGTTCATACGGTGTTGTCTTAAACGGAATTGCGTGGTGCCCTATTTAAAATGAATGTGGTTGTCTCTAATGCCTAACCCATAAACTATAGTGGTAATTCGATAAGAGACATGATGGTATGCAGCACATCCCATAGGGTGCAGCTATGACGTTCAGACACAATCACACTATGGTGTTCCAGGCGGTATTATTTGTGAAACAATTTCCACAATGTCTTAATTGTGTGCCAAACTCGTAACTCAGATATTCATCTCTATGATCATATCACAGACATTTTATCATCTTGTCACGACGATCTTCAACTTCACTCTGAAATTACTTGAACCTTCCAATAATTCAGACTTGTGTTTCATCAAGTAAATTATACTCAGCATCTACTCAAATCATCTGTGAAGTAAGAACATAACGATATCTACTGTGTGCCTCAGCACTCATTGGACTGCACACATCAAAATGTATTACTTCCAACAAGTTGCTTTCTTGTTCCATCTTACTGAAAACGAGGCCTTTCAGTCATCTTGCCCATGCGGTATGGTTTGCATGTCTCAAGTGATTCAAAATCAAGTGAGCCCAAAACGATCCATCTGTATGGAGTTTCTTCATGCATATATACCAATAGGCATGGTTGGCATGTCTCAAGTGATTCAAAATCAAGTGAGTCCAAAGATCCATCAACATGGAGCTTCTTCATGCGTTTTATACCAATATGACTCAAATTGCAGTGCCACAAGTATGTGGTAATATCATTACTATCTTATATCTTTTGGCATGAACATGTGTATCACTACGATCGGGATTCAATAAACCATTTATTTCAAGTGCAAGACCATTGAAGGTATTATTGAAATAAACAGAGTAACCATTATTCTCCTTAAATGAATAATCGTATTGCGATAAACATAATCCAATAATGTCTATGCTCAACGCAAACACCAATCCCGATGGCAGACGGAGCGTCCGATGTTTGATCACATTAACCTTGGAAACACTTCCAACACTTATCGTCGTCTCACCTTTGGCTAGTCTCCGTTTATTCTGTAGCCTTTTATTTCGAGTTACTAACACTTAGCAACCGAACCGGTATCTAATACCCGGCTGCTACTAGGTGTACTAGTAAAGTACACATTTAATATAATGTATGTCCGATACATACTTCTTTCAACCTTGCCATCCTTCTCATCTACCAAGTATCTAGGGTGGTTCTGCTTCAGTGACCGTTCCCCTTATTACAGAAGCACTTAGTCTTGGGTTTGGGTTCAACCTTGGGTTTCTTCACTAGAGCAGCAACTGATTTGTCGTTTCATGAAGTATCCCTTTCTTGCCCTTGCCCTTCTTGAAACTAGTGGTTTTACTAAACATCAACAATTGTTGCTCCTATTTGATTTATACTTTCGTGGTGTCGCGAATAGCTCAAGGATCATATCTATCCCTGATATGTTATAGTTCATCACGAAGCTCTAGTAGCTTGGTGACAGTGACTTTGGAGAACCATCACTATCTCATCTGGAAGATTAACTCCCACTCGATTCAAGCGATTGTAGTACTCATACAATCTGAGCACATGCTCAACGATTGAGCTTTTCTCCTTAGTTTGCAGGCTTAGGAAACTTGTCAGAGGACTCATACCTCTTGACTTGGGCACTAGCCCGAAATCCCAATTTCAGTCCTTGGAACATCTCATATGTTCTGCAATGTTTCAAAAACGTCTTTTGTGCCACAATTCTAAACCATTTAGCATTACGCACTGAACTATCATGTAGTCATCAAAACGTGTATGTGAGATGTTCGCAACATCCACAACTGACGCTTGAGGTTCAGCTCACTGAGCGGTGCATTAAGGACATAAACCTTCTGTGCAGCAATGAGGACAATCCTCAGTTTACGGACCCAGTCCGCATAATTGCTACTATCAACTTTCAACTAAATTTTCTCTAGGAACGTATCTAAAACAGTAGAACTAAAGCGTAAGCTACGACATAATTTGCAAAGTCCTTTTGACTATGTTCATGATAATTGAGTTCATCTGATTATTTCATGAACTCCCACTCAGATAGACATCCCTCTAGTCATCTAAGTGATACATGATCCGAATCAACTAGGCTGTGTCCGATCATCACGTGAGACGGACTAGTCATCATCGGTGAACATCTCATGTTGATCGCATCTTCTATATGACTCATATTCGAACTTTCGGTCCTCCGTGTTCCGAGGCCATGTCTGTACATGCTAGGCTCGTCAAGTCAACCTAAGTGTTCCGCATGTGTTCCGGGGCCATGTCTCTACATGCTAGGCTCGTCAACACCCGTTGTATTCGAACGTTAGAATCTATCACACCTGATCATCACGTGGTGCTTCGAAACAACGAACCTTCACAACGGTGCACAGTTAGGGAGAACACTTCCTTGAAATTTTAGGGAGGGATCATCTTATTTAAGCTACCGTCGTTCTAAGAAAATAAGATTTAAAAACATGATAAACATCACATGCAATCAAATAGTGACATGATATGGCCATCATCACTTCGCTCCTTTTGATCTCCATCTTCGGGGCTCCATGATCATCATCGTCACCGGCATGACACCATGATCTCCATCATCATGTCTTCATGAAGTTGTCTCGCCAACTATTACTTCTACTACTACAGCTAATGGTTAGCAATAAAGTAAAGTAATTACATGATGTTTATGTTGACACGCAGGTCATAAATAAATTAAGACAACTCCTATGACTCCTGCCGGTTGTCATACTCATCGACATGCAAGTCGTGATTCCTATTACAAGAACATGATCAATCTCATACATCACATATATCATTCATCACATCCTTTTTGGCCATATCACATCACACGGCATATGCTGCAAAAACAAGTTAGACGTCCTCTAATTGTTGTTGCAATTTTTTACGTGGCTGCTATAGGTTTCTTAGCAAGACCGTTTCTTACCTACACCAAAACCACAACGTGATATGCCAATTTCTATTTACCCTTCATAAGGACCCTTTTCATCGAATCCGATCCGACTAAAGTGGGAGAGACAGACACCCGCTAGCCACCTTATGCAACTAGTGCATGTCAGTCCGTGGAACCTGTCTCACGTAAGAGTACGTGTAAGGTCAGTCCGGGCCGCTTCATCCCACGATGGCGCCGAATCAAGATAAGACTAGTAACGGCAAGTAAATTGACAAAATCGGCATCCACAACTACTTTGTGTTCTACTCGTGCATAGAAACTACGCATAGACCTAGCTCATGATGCCACTGCTGGGGATCGTAGCAGAAATTTAAAATTTTCTACGCATCACCAAGATCAATCTATGGAGTAATCTAGCAACGAGGGAGAGGGGAGTGCATCTACATACCCTTGTAGATCGCTAAGCGGAAGCGTTCAAGTGAACGGGGTTGATGGAGTTGTACTCGTCGTGATCCAAATCACCGAGGATCCTAGTGCCGAACGGACGGCACCTCCGCGTTCAACACACGTATAGCCCGGGGACGTCTCTCCTTCTTGATTCAGCAAGGGGAGAGGAGAAGTTGAGTGAAAACTTCGACAGCACGACGGCATGGTGGTGATGGAGCTCGTGGTTCTCCAGCAGGGCTTCACCAAGCACTACGGAGGAGGATGAGGTGTTGGAGGAGGAAGAGGGCTGCGCCAAGGGAAGGGTGCGGCTGCCCTCTCTCTCCCTCACTATATATAGGGGGATGGGAGGAGGGGGAGGCGCCCTAGGGGAGGGGCGGCGGCCACAGGGGAAACCCTAGATGGGTTTGGGCGCCCCCACCCCCTAGGAAACCTGCCCCCCAAGCCGGGAGGGGCGGCTGCCCTAGGGGTGGCGCCCCCACCTCTCCTGGTTACGTGAGATGGGGTGGGAGGGGCGCTCAGCCCCTTAGTGGGCTGATGTGCCCTCTCCCCTTGGCCCATAAGGCCCCCAACGCTTGCCGGGGCCTCCGAAACCCCTTTCGGACACGCTGGTCATCACCTGGTACCCCCGGAACAATTCCGGACTCCAATACCCTTTGTCCAATATACCGATCTTCACCTCCGGACCATTTCGGAGCTCCTCGCCTTGTCCGAGATCTCATACGGGACTCCGAACAACCTTCGTTTACCACATACTATTTCCCATAACAACTCTAGCGTCACCGAACCTTAAGTGTGTAGACCCTACGGGTTCGGGAACCATGCAGACATGACCGAGACAACTCTTCGGCCAATAACCAACAGCGGGATCTAGATACCCATGTTGGCTTCCACATGTTCCATGATTATCTCATCGGATGAACCACGATGTCGAGGATTCAATCAATCCCGTATACAATTCCCTTTGTCCAGCGGTATTGTACTTGACCGAGATTCGATCGTCGGTATCCGATACCTTGTTCAATCTCGTTACCGGCAAGTCTCTTTACTCGTTCCGTAACACATCATCCTGTGATCAACTCCTTGGTCATATTGTGCACATTATGATGATGTCCTACCGAGTGGGCCCAGAGATACCTCTCCGTCACACGGAGTGACAAATCCCAGTCTCGATTCGTGCCAACCCAACAGACACTTTCAGAGATACCCGTAGTGCACCTTTATAGCCACCCAGTTACGTTGTGACGTTTGGTACACCCAAAGCATTCCTACGGTATCCGGGAGTTGCACAATCTCATGGTCTAAGGAAATGATACTTGACATTAGAAAAGCTTTAGCATACGAACTACACGATCTTTGTGCTAGGCTTAGGATTGGGTCTTGTCCATCACATTATTCTCGTAATGATGTGATCCCGTTATCAACGACATCCAATGTCCATGGTCAGGAAACCGTAACCATCTATTGATCAACGAGCTAGTCAACTAGAGGCTTACTAGGGATGTGGTGTTGTCTATGTATCCACACATGTATCTGAGTTTCCCATCAATACAATTCTAGCGTGGATAATAAACGATTATCAGGAACAAGGAAATATAATAATAACTAATTTATTATTGCCTCTAGGGCATGTTTGCATCAAGGGCCGGGTCATGCTCAGTTGTGGGCTTCTTCAGAGGGGTCATGTCTGCCGGATCAACATTGTCCTTATAAAACTTCAGCTTCTCTGCAGCACAAACC
Source organism: Triticum urartu (assembly GCF_003073215.2). Taxonomy (NCBI): domain Eukaryota; kingdom Viridiplantae; phylum Streptophyta; class Magnoliopsida; order Poales; family Poaceae; genus Triticum; species Triticum urartu. Next base: position 12,551,720 of record NC_053027.1, on the reverse strand, counting down.
GATTCGGCATAGGCCGCTTCACCTTCCTCGCAATCCAAAGCAATCTTTCGACTTCCATGTACTATGATCGTCCCCTTATAACCCAACATTTTGAGCTGTAAATAGACATAACAGGGTCTCGCCATGAATTTCGCGTAAGCCGACCGTCCAAATAGCGCGTGATATGGACTCTAGATTTTCACCACCTCAAAGGTCAATGTTTCAGACCTGGAATCATGCTCATCTCCAAACACAACTTCCAAAGCAATCTTTCCAACAGGGTATGCCGATTTACCTGGTACTACACCATGAAAAACAGTATTTGACAGTTTAAGATTCTTATCTGTCAACCCCATGCGACGGAAAGTCTCATAGTATAGGATGTTGATACTGCTCCCTCCATCCATCAGAACTTTGGTAAACTTATAACCCCCCACCTGAGGTGCCACCACCAAGGCTAGTTGACCCGGATTGTCAACCCGGGGCGGGTGATCCTCTCTGCTCCACACAATGGGCTGCTCCGACCATCGTAGATAACGTGGCACGGCTGGTTCAACAGTATTAACTGCCCTCTTGTGAAGCTTCTGATCCCGCTTGCATAGGCTAGTAGTGAACACATGATACTGCCCGCCGTTCAACTGCTTGGGGTGACTTTGGTAACCTGACTGCTGCTGATTCCCTTGGTTATTCTGCTGGCTATTACCATGGTTGCTCTGATGGACCTGGTTATTCTGAAATCCAGAGCTTGAACCGCCGCCCCCATGGAAATCGGGACCTGAACTGCCTGACGGACCCTGATCGTACCGGTAGAGATTAGAGTTTTTGAACTCCTTCATTATGTGACAATCCTTCCAAAGATGTGTGGAAGGGGCCTCCTTGGTTCCATGCTTTGGGCAGGGCTGGTTTAACAAGCGCTCCAGATTCATCCCTCCACCGCGCTGGAGCGGTTTACCTTTACGATGCTGCATGTTTGTGTTAGCCACAAAATCTGAACTATCCGCTTTGCGCTTACCATTATTCCCATGACCTCCTTGGTTGTGGTGCTGTCCTTTTGCACCGCCGTTCTTCTTTCCCTTCTCCGGTTTCTCCTCATCAGACACGGGATCCTTGGTATTATTTGAATCGGCATATTTTACCAAGACTGCCATAAGTGTTCCTATGTCATTGCAATGGCGCTTGAGCCGTCCCAACTTCATCTTGAGTGACTTAAACCGGCAATTACGCTCCAACGTTAAGATCGCTTGGCCAGCATTAATCCGGTTTGACGAATGCAAAATCTCTGAAACCCGGCGCACCCAATGAGTTGTTGACTCGTTCTCCCCTTGAACACAGGCATCCAGATCCACAATGGACATAGGCTGTTTGTAGGTGTCTTTGAAATTGGCTATAAATTGGGCCTTCAACTGCCCCCATGACTCGATGGAGTTGGCTGGTAGGTTTTTCAACCAAGTACGGGCTGTCCCCTCCAACATCATCGTGAAATATTTTGCATAGGCCGCTTCATCCACCTCCAGCATCTCCATCGCCATCTCATAACTCTCGACCCACGCCTCAGGTGGCTGATCAGCAGTGTAATTTGGTACATTCCACGGACCTTTGAAATCCTTAGGCAGTCATACGTTACGGAGAGCCGGAATAAGACACAACACCCCCCAGTAACTGAAAGCAACCCCAGTGCCTCGGTCTACCGATGCTTGATTGGGACGGTTTGATAGCGACCTGCATGCGGTGCTGCCCAAGCGGCCTCCCTGCGTGCTCTGCCATTATCTACCACATCCTGAGCATTTATCTCACCATGCGCCGCATTACGGCGCCAGGCGCTGCTAGACACTTCCGATTCATCCATGTGCCTGCTGTAGCTTTTGCTTGGACGGGGGGTCGAATGAATTCTATCCCGGCTATAGGAATAAGCCTGCTGCTGCACCATGGCGGTTTGAAGAAGATCCCTGGCCCGCCGCGTCTCAATCACCGCCAGTGAATCGCCCTCCATCGGAATAGCCGCCAGGCGAGACGCTGCAGCAATCATATTATCCAGAGGGCTTGAAAAGTGACCTGGCGGTGTTGGCACATATGGCGGCGGGTTGTTCGTCCGTCGAGGTGGTTCCATTATGCGTGGCTGATCCGGCGCCGCTCTAGGCGCATCGGTCCGGTTTACGGCTACCGGATTACTTGTCCCAACCCCTGGCGTATTAAAGAGGTTCAAACCTTCAAAGACCGGTGGCATACGCGATCGGTACTTCCACCGCATTACCTCATTTGATGCGTTCTGATCCAACATGAGCCGGTAATTCTGTGCCTATATCAGCTGTGACTGGGCGTCCAAAGCGGCCCGTTCTTCAGCCATCCTAGCATCCTGAGCTGCCAGGTCCTCCTTAGCCTGTGCTATCTGGTCTTTCAGCTTCACAACGTCCGCATTATGCTGGTCCTGCATCTCTGGGGTAACTACCGTGGTTAATAAGGTCTCCCAGGCATCCATTAGACCGGAGAGAACTTGAGCCGGCCGGCGCACCGGGCCTCCTGCCGCAGCCGCTGTTGAAGACTACAAAGTAGGCTGTGTTCCGGCCATGTAGACAGTAACCCGACTTGGCGGTTCAAGGAGATCCGGAATACTGTTGCCGTCGGAATATCCTTTGAACCCATCGTCATGAATTTGGTATAGGGACTCGGTTTCGCCGGTGGATGATTCGCTGTCGGAGTAAACAGCCGTCTCGCCTTCAGACACCGATTCAGATCCGGTCCCATGGATACATCCTACGAATGCCCGCTTCATGGCAGGCTTAACACGGGTAGGGCTCGCGCGCTGAGTTGTTTCGACGAGGTCGGCGCAGATGTCCAGCTCAGAGCCCGGTTCGCCGATCTTGCCGATGAAGACATGGATTCCTCCAAAGGGGACCCGGTATCCGTACTCAATTGAGCCGGTCTCGGGGCCCCACCCTTCGTCGTTGATGTAGAGCTTGCCACGACGACTCTTGGTCATCCGGCTAATCGCGTACCCTTTGAGTCCTTCAAAGCTACCCTTCAGGAACTCGAAACCATCGTGCGATAGCCCCACGGTGGGCGCCAACTGTCGTGGAATTAACACGTCAGATGTCCTCTTGGAAGGCCTTAGTCACAGAGCCATCGCTATGGGTTAGCTTGAAGGGGTTAAACCGGACAAGGGACACGGGAGTTTATACTAGTTCGGCCCCTTCGATGAAGGTAAAAGCCTACATCTAGTTGTGATGGGATTGATTGAATTTCGATGACCAGGGAGCGAATACGCTTTGACTGGGTCTCAAGTTGTTGTCTCTCTCCCCTGAACCGCCGCCGGGTCAGCCCTTTATATACTCAGGAGGACCCCGGCCGGTCTACAGAGTCCCGAGGCTGGCTCATACAAGTGTCCGCCTCGGTCTCCTCTTTCCTATCTTACAATGCAAGTTTAAACAATCGTGGTGGTTTACTATCATGGGCCCTAAATCGCCTGCGGGCTCTGGGCCTTTAAGCCTCATCCGTAAGGTGCCATCTCCTGAGTCTGCTTGGGCTTCAGTATAGGTAAAGGTGAACCGGCCCCTCCTGGGCGGTTTACCCTTGATGGTTATATCCTCAACAGGAACCTTTAATGATTCTGTCAAGGAGTGGCAACAGCAGTGGTTTTATATCACTGAGCCGCCTGGCACGGAATGGGCCGCCTCTCCCGAGTTTCGATCCGGTGCCCCCCTGCGGCTTACATCCTGGGTCAAGAAAGGCCTGGACTGGTCCTCGTCTGACGAACTTTTGGTGCTCCAGACGCGCGTTAAAGATATGGGGGACAAGAACATTGAACTTGTCAATGTAATCCAGGTGATGTTAGTTCGCTGGATCCTGCCTTGTCAACACCGGACTTGCAATCTATGGGAATTCGATCCGCCAGTCACCAAACCTTGCGAGAGCTTTTCGGCTCCTCGCACAAGGACATTTGGAAGGTGCTTTTCAAGTCCAGCAAATCATGGCCGGACTCCGCCGAAGACCGCGGGTACCAACTGTCCCGCCCTGCAAGTTCGGTAAGTCATCAAAACTTTTTATCCGCGTAACCCAAAGGAAGCGCTTAACGTGTTTTATACAACTCTCCCAGGCTAGACGAAGAAGGCGGAGCGGATCCATTATCCGGCCCCGCTGCCCTAAGAACCGGCCGCCCCACTTCTGACGAAGATGCTGGTCCCGGCGCCTTACAAGGTGCCGAAGAAGACGGCCGAGAAGGGGGCCAAAAAGACCCGGGGCGGCCTTCATCGCCGCGGCGCTTCGGACACAATATCCGAAGGCTCTGATGCCCATTCTGCCTCCGAAGAGGATGAGGAGGAGGAGCAAGATGAATCCCCTGCGGCGAAGAGGACGGCCTTCGTACACTTGGAGGCCGAGCTGCCCAAAAGGGGAAAGGCTCCTCTTCCGGAGGAGTCCACTACCGCCGCCAACAGCGGCCCGGCATGGGATCCCAGGGCCCAGCCCCTGGTGAACTCGTAAGTATATAAAATCCGAGTACGTTTTAGGCGTCCAGACTCATCATGGCATAGTATTTTAACCTAAGCCATATTTTTTGTAGTCCGGCGAGGTCCCATAACAAACTATCCTCATCAGAGGATTCGCTAAGCTCAGATGCTATGGAGAGCGGGACGCCCCCAAAGGCCCCTTCCTCCAAACAGGTGCATAACACCGAGGCTTCGTCCCAGAAGGACCCCGGCCAAGGAGGAGAGGAAAAGACCATGAAGGCGGCGCCTGGAGGTCAAACCTCAGGGGCCGGACACATGGGGGAACAGATTCCCATGGGAGCTAACGGCGGGGGGCATCCTGAGTTCGGCTCCCAGCCGGATGCGATTCCGGAGATCTATACGGCTCTAGAATCAAGAAGGCAACCTCCCTCGGCTGGAGGGGGCATTCCTGTTCCGGCGGCAACCTCTGTCCAACCAGAGGTGTCGGATGCTTTGTTGGTGGTGCTGAAAAGCACCTCCATCGTTGATGAAGACAGTGCCCTTATGGGTGTGGTGATTGAGAAGATTCAGTCAGCTGAGAGTGGACTGAACAAAGGCTGTATCAGCCTTATAAGAGGCTTTGAGGTATGTTTTATGAGTTTTCGAAGAGTATCATAGTATAGATAGTAGCCCCTGATACACTGTTCGGTGAAAGAAAGAACCGGACAGAGGATCGAATTTATGATCGCAGGAAGACTCATTGAATGACATCGATTTCTCTTCTGTTATAAGCAGGCGTCTATAGCGGCTGCTGCCTCTCATACTGCAGAGATCTCCGGACTGAATCAAAGTCTGGAGCGGGCCAAAGAAGAACTTGGCCAATTGAGAATGCAATTGAGAGATAAACAAGGTATGCACAAGCCTTGCTCGCGTTTATTGCAAATGAATTTTCAGTATGAAATAAGCTTCATGATTTGTGCTAGGGATTGTGACCGAAGTCGAGGCCCTTAAGAAGGCCGTGGCCCAGGCCGAGAAAAAGGCAACCACAGAGCAGGATCTTCGTGAGAAGCACGAGGCCAGGGTTATTAAAGCTGAGCAGGAGCTGCAAGAGGCCGTGAGGAACTGCAAGACCTTGGAGCAGAGTTTAACGGAGAAAGAATCTGAACTCACCAAGGCGCATCAGGCCATGAGCGATGCCCGGGGGGAAACCCAAAGCGCCCTGCAGGGGATCCAAGAGGCGAGAAAGATCGCGGCGGGTAAGGCTTTTTCCATGTAAAGCAAGTATTTGAGGGGAAAACTATGTTTCTAATTTTGAATCCAGATTTCTCAGGGGTATTTGCCGAGCTACCTCGCAGCATATTAGAAGCCACCCAATTCTACCGAGCCGAAGAAAGGAACACTGCAGATAAGCTCTTCTGGTCGCAGTATTTGGCACCAAATTATCCGGTGCCTTTTATCGATCAACTGAAACAGCTGATCGAACTGCATAAGGCGGCGGAACTAGCCATGAAATATTTGGTTATCCGGCTATGGCCTGCCGAGCCGATTCCAAGCAGCTACTTCGGGCTCGTGAAGCGGCTCGTAAGCGCTTGCCCTCGACTTGACGTCATCAAGCGGTCGGTGTGTATAGAAGGTGCGCGAATGGCCTTCGCCCGCGCAAAGGTGCACTGGGGGAAGATGGATGTTGAAAAGTTGATGACCGAAGGACCGCCCGAGGGGAAGGAGCACCGCAAGCCCGAATTATATTATGAGGGTGTCCTAAAAGGATCCTACCTTGCAGAGGAGCTATGCACCAAGGACATTATATTCCATGAATGCCAATCATGTTGTCCTTTGTAATGTTTGAACAAGGTCATTTATTTGTTGCCTGTTATATAAAAGTTTACCCTCCTGTGCGGTCGTTTTATATGTTAAACCTGAGAGTTGGCTAGTCGTCGGCTTCTGCCCCCACGTAAGAAGTACGGGGGTGTTCGGGATAAACCTGAGCATTCTTTATCCCAGTTTTAGGTCCTTCAAAGGAGGTGCTTAGCACAACGAACTAGGCAATCGGACTATAGGGCTTTACAACTCTCACTTAGCCATAGGAGCTTTAGTAAGGTAGGCACAGCCCCTGGTGTTCGGAAGAACGTACTAGGGGCTCTATAAGCACTTGATCGGAGGAAAAACCGATCCATTGCATGCTGCATTGGTTATGGCATTATGCGGGAGAAATCCTTAAAGATTTTGTGACCTCTCGAACAGCTGACCAGCTCTTGCTGTATCATGACAGTCAGTTTTCGGCTTTCTCTACTGAGGTGCTCGTCCGGAAGAACTGGGAAACAATCGAAGTAGTTCTCCCAGTGCTACCTTAGCCAATATAGCGGAACGTAAGGTACCAAAACATGGGAGTCGGGCAAACCCAACTATTGACCCAAGACATGATTCGGAGCTGATGCATATAATGCTATAGGTTCGGGGTGCCGAACTTCCATGAAGGTGTTCGGACTTTACTGCCGTGTTATGGGTAAAACGAAGCCCCTGGCATATTTTCAGGCATATCGCTGTGTACGGATTCCGCTTGACAAAAGAATTTTGATAAGAAATAACAGCAGCTAAACGTCGTATAAATCCACATGTTGTATTTGAATAGTACGTCTATGCGTATGAGTACAAGTAATGTGATAAAAAAGGAATATGATTGCGGAACCTGCTGAGACCAGGGGGAAGAAGCCGAGTGCGGATCCGTAGTATAGCCAGATGGTCATTGCGGGGAATGTCTAAGGATTCCCTTACGCATTCAAGCTGCCTCCGTATAGCCCGTCCTGGTCGGCGCAAAGGTGAACCTGCGAAGGAAAAGTAAGAAATATTTGCGCGCCGGAGGGCGGTTGAGCCGTTGAGTTTGGCCTGTCCTAGCCTTCGCTGGAGTGTTTAGTTGAGCTCTGGACGAGCCGGGCTATCCTTCCACGAAGTAGTTCGGAGTCCCTTGATGGTGTCCGGGAGCCTGGATGTCGACTCAAGGTTCGGCTGCAAGGTGCTACTCATTGCTTCTGCTGCTAAGGGAGTGGTGTATTTTTTGGTGCCGAGGGAAGGTTCAGCCTTGCCATTAACCTTGATGACGCCGCATGGACCGGGCATCTTGAGCTTACGGTAGGCATAATGTGGCACCGCGTTGAATCGAGCAAACGCGGGTTGTCCGAGCAGTGCCTGATAATCACTTCGGAATGGGACGATTTCAAAGATTAACTCTTCGGTACGGTAATTTTCTAGTGATCCGAAGACTACCTCAAGGGCAATGGAGCCTGCACAGCTGGCTTCCACACCTGGTATAATGCCTCTGAAAGTGGCTTTAGTGGGTTTGATCGCCGAATGACCGACGCCCATCTTGCGCACTGTGTCCTGGTAAAGCAGATTTAGACTGCTGCCTCCGTCCATAAGGATTCGAGTGAGGTGGAACCCGTCAATTATTGGGTCGAGGACTAGTGCGGCTGGATTGCCCTAATTTGCGTTAACCGGACGATCCATGCGGTTGAAGGTGACTGGCCCTAGTTTATATTGTGGAATGACTAGTTCCGTTAAGTCTGTATTCCTAAAGGTGCCTATCCGGTCTGAGTTGGTAATTTTGGTGGTATTTACCACATTCACCAATTGAATATGCGGGGAAATTTCCTTTGCCCTCCTGTGTTCGGTGATCTGGGCTCTTCGTCGCCATCATCGCTTCGAGACCCCCTGCTCCGTCTTTGGCGCCTGCCCTGCCGGCCTGTTTGAAGACCCAGCATTCTCTGTTGGTATGGGTGGCTGGCGTTCCTAGGGTGCCATGAATTTGGCATTGGCGTGTCACGACCGGTTTTCCAATAAAAATGTTTATTGAGAAGCCAATCTTTTGAGTCCAGTATGAGGAAAATCCTCCTTCCGGTAGACAATTCTTGATATAATAAGCCAGTAGCATAAAATATATTACAGGGTCGAGCTATGGTTGCTCAACCAAATTATTACAAGCACGCCAATAATTATACATAATGGCGGACATGACACAGTGGTGTGGAGGCATACTACTGACTCGAGGATAGGGTGGTGGTGGAGAAACACAGCGGGGAGTGAGATACAAGACTCTAAAACCGGCATCTCATCGAGCGTCGAGGTGAGGCTCGATGAATTTGTTTGGTAGCGGAAGCGGATACTATACAGTGACCAAATCCAGGGTCGCACGAGACTGACTGGGACTCCTCTAGGCGTCGGACTCGCTATCAAATTCCTCGTCCATGAGATCGCCTTCGTCAGCATCTGGCCAAATCAACAAGCCAGGTGAGTACTTTGAAAGTACTCGCAAGACAGTTCGGACGTAAGATATAACAAATGCATGCATGAATGCGTCATGATTAATTCACCAATGTACATTCAAAAATTAGCATAACGAAGTAAGTAAAAGGGAAACGGCGGTAGTCCGCCTGAAATCCCAACAAAACATAAATGAAAACCGATCGGGTGTCTGAAGCGACGCCTCGAAAGGTGAACAAATAAATATAAGGAAATGATGCCACAGTCGGGCGTCTTAGCGACACCACATAAAGGGCTTTAAAAGAAATGCCACAGTCGGACGTCGGGGCGACATCACAGAAAGGGCTTTAAAAGAAATACCACAGTCCGACGTCTTAGCGACACCTCATAAAGGGCTTTAAAAGAAATGCCACAGTCGGACGTCGGGGCGACATCACAGAAAGGGCTTTAAAAGAAATGCCACAGTCGTGCGTCTTAGCGACACCACATAAAGGGCTTTAAAAGACATGCCACAGTCGGACGTCGGGGCGACATCACAGAAAGGGCTTTTATTGAAAGTAAGTAATAACAATACCACAGTCGGACGTCTGAGCGACATCGCAGAAGGGCTTTTATCCACAAGGAAGTAATGCTCATAATAAATATCCAATTCATGAAAATAAACGGGTTAGTCCATCCACAGGAATAATCATTTAACTGGACTTAGCACTCATGCGATTCATCGGAGTCTCCGTCATCAAATCTGGCACTTGTGAGGATAAGATAATACTGAACTTGGACATGGAATAGATGATTCGAAGGAATTTATGACTCTGCAGAGTTTGTACAAAATTTTTCCCATAGCCAACGGATTTCCGTAGTCACGAAGGACTAGTTCCGTTTACGGTTTTTCGGAAGATAACACAGCTAACCAGTACACACCCATCCTACCTCTCGATGCCAGGAATCACCCTAGACATCGTCCAAGAAAAACTTTTGAGACGGGGAGATCACAATCTCGAATAGCATGGGATCAAATTTATATACGCGCGCTCTAAGGGGTGCCCCCCTCTCGGTCCCAACCGGAAACACCATGCCCCCTGACCGGATGACTGGCTTTAATCCAGGGCCATGGAACCATCATCACGGCCTCTCCTCTTTGGTGTGTACCAGGTAAGCGGTTTACAACTTACTACGCCATATTCCTTGCGGAAAACATGTGGTAGTACAGGGAAGGAAGAATGGAAGGAACTGGAATGATACGCGTTGACACTGAAGTCATATAGTCTGGCATAAGACTGGCATGCTACAACACTGCCATCTTACCCATCCTCATGCCAACACATGGCCATTCATACTCACATCCATCCACTTATGGATCATCGAACTCACTTACCTCAACAATGCATGGAAATAATGTTCATCGTTATGCTCAACAACATGCCATGAGACTAACCAAATGCAAAACATGCCAAGACACTAATCATATCAAAAGTTCAAACATGCTTGCCTGGTTCGGAGTAGTCGGAGCATAGCTCGGTGAAGTTTGCGGTTCCGTCACCTCCTTCGGTATCTACGGTATAAAGAAAATAGATGCGCTATCGTAAATATCAAGAGGTGCACAAAAATTATTCCAAATATTTTTCAAATAAATCTGATAAAAAACTAGACAAAATTTTAAAGAGGACAGAAAAAGAATCAATCAAAAATACTTTTCTGTTAAAAAGTTATAAGGGTTTTAACCCAAGGACCCATCTGTAATGAAACAGAAAGTTCCCAGGGGCTAGCTCATAAAAACAGAAAGCGCTTCGGTAGCGACTACGCCAGCCCAGAGGGAAAGCGCATTCGGCAGAAGACGTTTTCAGAAAACGCTTCGCTCAGACAGGATAGAGAGGCTGACAGGCGGGTCCCGCCCGTCAGGTTTGAATGTTCAAACGGGGCGGCAGAGTTCGCCGGTGCCCGAGAGCCGCGGTGGTCGCCGGCGGCGATCCACGGCGAGGCAGGGGGATCGGAGGGTACCTCCGTGTTCAGGGCGCCATTCCGCGTCGGTTGGTGGTGGTGGTGGTCGCCGGCGGGTACCACGTTGACGGCGAGCTTTGCTCCGGCGGACGGCGGTTCGGGTGGTCGTGGGACTCGTCGGAGGGAGCTGCGAAGGCCAAATTGAGGAGGGGGTTAGCTTACTGGGTGCTAGAAGGGGCTACTGACGGGGTTTGGGCGCCGGAGACGGCCTCACCGGAGCGAATCGAGGTGGAGGCCGAGGCGGAACGGGGCGGCCGGAGTCGGGGGAGGAGACCTCCTCGAGGTCCTACTGGTGGCTTGGCAGGGTCGTGGAGAGGTGCAGTGAGGGTGTGGGGGTCGTGAGCGAGCTCGGGGTCCTTTTTATAGGTGATCCGAGGCGGTGGCCGTGAACGGGGATCTCCGGTGAAGGCTACGGCGGCGCAGTGCTTGGTCGGGGAGGTTTAGGGAGTTGGGCGTCATCCCGGAGGTCCACCGGTTCCATTTAGGTGCTAACCAGGCTTGGATTTGGTGCTTTGGGCGAGCTCGACAGAACGGGGCGGCGCGGGCCCGTCGGCGGCAGGGAGCGTGCCCAGTGCCTGCCGGGCCACGGCGACGGTGCAACGGGGTGTGCTGGCGTGCATGAGGCCACGCGGAGCTACCAGGAGGATTGGGCGGCGCCGAACGGCGTTGAGCCGCCGTTCTGCTCTCTGTCGGCCGCTACGGTGGTTTGGCCGCCGCAAGACACGCCGGCGCAGGCGGGCCAGGGCGCCGCCGACGCCGGGAAGGCACCAAGCGCACGTGTGGTGCTCCAGACAGGAGGAAGAGGCAGCGAGGAACGTGCCAAGGGCACTGTCTACGCGTGATTGAAACTGACTAACGAAAACGACACTGAACTCTGAATTTTTCTGAATATGAACAGCAACAGTGCACGCCAAGTGTTCGACAGAATGAATTTGGCCTCTGGGGATTTTTCCTTGAGCTGATTTTTGGTGGAGTGGCTACTCATTGCTCCAGTAGGCTGCCTGAATTTTGGTGGAATTTTTGGAGAAGTGTAGATATGAATTTCACCAAATTTGGCAAATCTGGTCCAAACTTGCAGAGACTGAAATTTGAAAAATTTGAAAAGAGGAGGAGTGGATCAAGATGGTTCTAGGTTGTGGGTACAAAGGACTATCCAGGAGAGTTGTTTTGAGGTTAGAACTCAAATGCAAAAGGGTACTTGCTTTGAAAATCTCTCAGGCTCCAAATAATTTGCAAAAATGATTTGAGGGGAAAAATAATTAGAATAAAATCCAAAACTTGTTTGGATTAGTTGGGACAGAGAACTTAGGTTGATTACAAGGAGGAGGGGAGGTTTTGGAGGGGTTTTACCACATGGGCAAAATACAAGGTCATGGGTGGTTTCCAAGATATGAAAATCCCAAATTTTCATAGAGTTTCTTTTTTTAAAAGAAAAAGATTAAACTCCCAAAATAATTTGAAAGGGAACTAACAGAGAAGAAGTTTCAAAAGATCAAACACCATAGTTTGAAGAAAAATAAAATCCTTGCCAAAGAAAAGGAAGTTTTTAAGAGGAAGGATTTCTGGAAAAGAAATTTTAAATGCCCTCTAAAAAAAATATCCAACAAAGTTTTTTGATGAAAACCAATTAAAATTTTTGGAGTGTCACATGGCGATCGAGTATGCGGTCCAGACTAGATGGACCCGGATTGTTATTTTTGGGTGGCCCTTTGCGCTGACCGGACTTTGAGCCCCTGAACCCAGCATTAACTGCCGTATTTTTGGCGTTTTCACCATATTTGCGGTGCTTGTGTTTGTTCCGTCATGGTTTGCTGTTGCTATCCCTAGCTTCTGATATGCCAGGTTTGCTTGCTGTATTGTTACTACGAGCCAACGAGCTATCTTCACCCGCGCAAAAGCGGGTCATAAGTGTCATGAGCGCTGCCATGGATTTTGGCTTCTCTTGGCCGAGGTGCCGGGCGAGCCACTCGTCACGGATGTTATGCTTAAATGCCGCTAAGGCCTCTCCATCCGGACTGTCGACAATTTGGTTCTTCTTAGTTAGGAACCGGGTCTAGAATTTCCTGGCCGATTCCCCTGGCTACTGAGTTATATGACTTAAATCGTCAGCATTCGGCGGTCGCACATAAGTTCCTTGGAAATTGTCCAGGAATGCATCTGCCAGGCTCTCCCAGCTTCCGATGGAGTTTTCCGGCAAGCTATTAAGCCAATGCCGAGTTGGCCCTTTGAGTTTTAGTGGGAGATACTTGGTGGCATGTAAATCATCCCCGCGGGGCATGTGAATGTGGAGGAAGAAGTATTCTATCCATACCACGGGGTCTGTAGTACCCTCATATGATTCAATGTTTACGGGTTTAAACCCTTCTGGGAATTTGTGATCCATTACTTCATCAGTGAAGCATAGGGGGTGTGCGGCGCCTCTGTGCCGGGCTATATCACGATGCAGTTCATACGAGTCTTGTTTGCTGTATTCGGCCTGGCCGGATTTGCTTTTAGCATATCCGGCATGACGGTCAACATCCCGCGTTGGGGCGTGCCCCCGTGATCCATAGATCGATCTTGCATGTTTTGTTTTGTTTTCGAATACGTCTCGCAGGTTCCGTGTGTTACCCCGGGCCTTGGTATTTTTGTTTGAATGGCGGTGGGGTGCGGGCTGTACTACGGGCTGATAAGCCTCTCTGTCTCGGCCACGAGGTGGCTGATCGGCCGCATCATACGCTGGTGATGTAGGTTTCAGTGCTTCCTCCTCGAGTTGGGGCAGCAACCTGCGCTTTGGGTAACTCTTGGTTGGGCGCTCAAGTTCATATTCCTCGGCTGCCAGGACTTCAGTCCATCTATCCGCTAGCAGATCTTGATTAGCTCGAAGCTATTGTTGCTTTTTCTTCAGGCTGTTTGCTGTGGCTATAAGCCGACGCTTGAAGTGCTCCTGCTCGACGGGATCCTCAGGCACGTCAAATTCTTCGTCGCCGAGGCTCACTTCTTCTTTGGAGAGAGGCATGTAATTTTCATCCTCTGATTCTCCGTTTGCTGCCTGTTCCGTAGGGCTAGCTTGTTCATCCTCCCACTCGATGTCTGGCTGGAGGGGATTGTCGTCGTCTTCGGCACTATCTGGAGCGTTATTGTCTCTTGTGCCGGTATCGCTGCTTTTGCTATGGCGGGACTTAGAGCGGCGCCGCTGACGTTGTTGCTTGGATTGCTTCTTGGAGGGATTATCCTGCGTTCTCTTATCGCCATCGCCTTCTTTGCGGGTGTCCACCATGTATATATCATACGATGAGGTGGCAGTCCAGCGCCCTGTGGGTGGTGGTTCTTGTTCGTCTCCTGTATCGTCGTCCATAACGTCGATGTCTTCAGGGCCGAAGTCGAGCATGTCGGTTAAATCGTCGTAAGTGGCTACTAAGTGAGTGGTGGGTGGGGCGGGAATTTCTTCGTCGTCCGCATCCCACTCTAGCCAGACATAGTTCGGCCAAGGGTCTCCTGACAAGGAGAGAGACTTCAACAAGTTTAGTACGTCGCCAAAAGGCGAGTGCTGAAAGATATCCGCGGAGGTAAACTCCATGATCGGTGCCCAATCGGATTTGGTGGGCACGGACGCAGGTGGCTCGGAGTCCGTGGACGGGGACGAATCCAACGGTTCGGCAACACGGGTCTCGTAGGAGGTGAAGTCAGTATTCGGCTCTATCGCCACTGAGTGTGCGGCCTCCGTGGCGGGTCCATCTACCCGTCCTCAGATGGCGCAATTTGTTCCGGATTGAGAGCCGGAGTGGTTGCAGGTGTGATCTCCCGAACAATGTCCGATGGCAGAGCTAAATCATGATCGTCGTGATTGTGCAGCGCACCTGACATGGGCTCAAATCCGTCGAAGATCAAGTCTCCGCTGATGTCGGCGGTGTAGTTCAAGTTTCCAAACCTAACCTGATGGCCAGGGGCATAGCTCTCGATCTGCTCCAGATGGCCAAGTGAGTTGGCCCGCAGTATGAAGCCGCCGAATACGAAGATCCGTCTGGGGAGGAAAACCTCACCCTGGATCGCATCGTTGCCGATGATCGAAGGAGCCATCTAGACTTACGGTGACGGCACAGTGGAACTCTCAATGAAAGCACCAATGTCGGTGTCAAAACCGGCGGATCACGGGTAGGGAGTCCCGAACTGTGCGTCCAAGGCGGATGGTAACAGGTGGCGGGGGACACAATGTTTACCCAGGTTCGGGCCCTCTCGATGGAGGTAATACCCTACTTGCTGCTTGATTGATGTTGATGATATGAGTATTACAAGAGTTGATCTACCACGAGATCGTAGAGGCTAAACCCTAGAAGCTAGCCTATGGTATGATTGTTGTTGTCCTACGGACTAAATCCTCCGGTTTATATAGACACCGGAGGGGGCTAGGGTTACACAGACTCGGTTACAAGGGAGGAGATCTACGTATCCGCATCGCCAAGCTTGCCTTCCACGCCAAGGAGAGTCCCATCCGAACACGGGTCCAAGTCTTGAGTCTTGTATCTTGATAGTCCAACAGTCTGGCCAAAGGATATAGTCCGGCTGTCCGAGGACCCCCTAATCCAAGACTCCCTCAGTCGCTTCTCAATCTTTTGCTAGCCTTCATTTTGCACTACGTATGATCTCTACTTGTGCATCCAAAAACCATCAAACCAGTTTTGCCACTTGAGTCCACTATATCTACCTATATGCGGTATTCTTTTGCCGTTCTAAGCAAATTTGTATGTGGCATCTCTAATTTTCAAAATAAACTGCTCTTTTGTGTGTTCGTTCCGCTCGCGGAGCAGTGAGGGGTGGCTAATATTTTCCATGCTAGATGTGTTATTCTCACGATGAGTGTTTATTCACTTGTCATTGCACGAGAGTAAGACAAAGGTATTAGGGATGCCTAGTCCTAAAATGAAAAATAAATTTACTTTATGTTTTCAAATAATAAATTCCTTGGAAGATGTTTGTATGGAGGGCAACCATGGATACGGCTAGCCATGGAGAGTGAAAGTATGGTGGAAAAAGGAATAAACTTTATTTTCTGTTTGGGAACCTCCTATGATATATCTAGCATGGAAAGTGTTGGGAACTCTAAGTCCTTTTCGTTGGTGGGAGCGATACACCTCCCAAAATGTTTTTATCTCTATGTTTTTCGCTTTGAGCTCTGGCACCTCTACAAATCCCTACTTCTCTCTGCGAAGGGCCTTTCTTTTACTTTATGCAATTTTTATTTTTGAATTTGAGTCTCCATCTTCTCTTATAAAAGCACCAACTAAGAGGCAATATGATCATACTTGAGTATTGGGTGTAGCTAATATGTGAGTGTCTTTCATGAATGGATCAATGGTTGAGCATGATGGGCTAGTGATAACTTATTTTAGCGTTGATATTTGGAAAGACATGGTTGCTTGTTGATATGCTTGAGTATTTAAATTATCATGTCAAAACTAGACTATTGCTTTGAATCACATAAAATTCCAAATGTCCATGCTATAAAGAAAATACTATGATATGACATGTTAGGCAGCATTCCACATCAAAAATTCTGTTTTTGTCACTTACCTACTCGAGGACGAGTAGGAGTTAAGCCTGGGGATGTTGATACGTCTCCAGCATATCTATAATTTTTGATTGTTCCATGCTCTTATATTATCAATCTTGGAAGTTTTATAATAATTTTATATCATTTTTGGTACTAACCTATTGACATAGTGCCAAGTGCCAGTTGCTGTTTTCTGCATGTTTTTTTACATCGCAGGAAATCAATATTAGACGGAGTCCAAATGCAACGAAAGTCCACTGAGATTTTTTATGGACCAGAAGACACATAATGGGCCCTAGCTGCGCCTGGGGGGTGCTCCGAGGAGAGCACAACTGACCAGGGTGCACCAGGAGGCCCAGGCGCGCCCTGGTGGGTTTGCCCACCTCGGGTGCCCCCCGGCCCGCCTCTTTGCTCTATAAATACCCCAATATTCCCAAAACCCTAGGGGATTCGATGAAATATTGATACAGCCGCCGCAGAGTCCAGAACTACCAGATCCAATCTAGACACCATCTCGGATAGGGTTCACCACCTCCATTGGCGCCTCTTCGATGATGCGTGAGTAGTTCTTTGTAGAAATTCGGGTCCGTAGTTAGTAGTTAGATGGATTCCTCTCTCTCGCTGAATTCTCAATACAATGGTCTCTTGGAGATACATATGATGTAACTCTTTTTGCAATGTGTTTGATGGGATATGATGAACTTTGAGTTTATGATCAGTTATATCTTTTTATATCCATGAAAGTATTTGAGTTTCTTTGATCTCTTATATGCATGATCTCTTATAGCCTTGTATTTCCTCTCCGATATTTGGGTTTTGTTTGGCCAACTTGATCTTTTTATCTTGTAATGGGAAGAGGTGCTTTGTAGTGGGTTCGATCTTACGGTGCTTGATCCCAGTGACGGAAGGGGAACCGACACGTATGTATCGTTGCTACTTAGGATAAAACGATGGGTTCTATCTCTACATGATAGATCTCGTCTACATCATGTCATCATTCTTATTGCATTACTCCGTTTTTCCATGAACTTAATACACTAGATGCATGCTGGATAGAGGTCGATGTGTGGCGTAGTAGTAGTAGATGCAGGCAGGAGTCGGTCTACTAATCTTGGACGTGATGCCTATATAATGATCATTGCCTGGATATCGTCATGATTATTTGAAGTTCTGTCAATTGCCCAACAGTAATTTGTTTACCCACTGTTTGCTATTTTTCTCGAGAGAAGCCACTAGTGAAACCTACGGCCCCCGGGTCTATTTCTCATATGTTTGCCTTTGTGATCTACTTTTCTTTTGCATTTATTTTCAGATCTATTAAACTAAAAATACAAAAATACTTTGCTGCACTTTATTTTATTTGCGATCTATTTATGCAATCTATTACAACTTTCTCTTGTCCACGCACCAATTTCTGGCGCCGTAACCCGAAACGGATTGACAACTCCTTTAACACGTCGGGTTGTGAGTGGTTGTTATTTGTGTGCAGGGGTTGTTTACATTGTGTTGCTTGGTTCTCCTACCGGTTCGATAACCTAGGTTTCATATCTGAGGGAAATACCTACCGCCGCTATGCTGCATCATCCCTTCCTCTTTGGGGAAATACCGACGTAGCTTCAAGCAACATCAGCCACCTCCATGCTTTGCTAGAAGCACATACTCTTTGATACGTCTCCGTCGTATCTACTTTTCCAAACACTTTTGCCCTTGTTTTGGACTCTAACTTGCATGATTTGAATGGAACTCACCCAGACTGATGCTGTTTTCAGCAAAATTGCCATGGTGTTATTTATGAGCAGAAACAAAAGTTCTCGGAATGACCTGAAACTTCACGGAACAACTTTTCAGAAATAATAAAAAATTGTTGCAACAGATGAAGACAAGGGGGCCCACACCCTGTCCACGAGGGTGGGAGGCGCGCCCCCCTACCTCGTGGGCCCTATTGGGGATATAACTATTTGTGTAAGCCACCAATGAGGAGCCGGGTTACGCAAAGAGGGATTCATCAGAAGAAGCCCAAGACCAAGCATGAAGATAGCGGTTTAATAAAGGAGCTAAAGCCCACAGGCGACTTAAAGCCCATAGTGGTAAACTGCCATGATGGCATGACTTGTATCATAAGGTAGAATTAACTAGTCACCGAGCCGGACACTATCCATGAGCCGGCTGGGACTCTGTAGGACGAAGGGCGTCAACCCATGTATATAAGGGGACGACCCGCCGGCGGCTTAGGGCAAGAAACAACCAATCGAGAGCTAGGCATAGCGTATCTCGCTCCCTAGTCATCGAAACCTCAGCAATACCAACCCAACTAGACGTAGGCCTTACCTTCACCATAAGGGGACGAACTAGTATAACTCTCTCGTGTCCTTTGTCCCGATTAACCCCTTTAAGATTCCTAGTTGCGATGGCTCCTCGACTAAGTCCTTGCAAGAGGACATCTGCCGTGACAATTCCACAACAGTTGGCGCCCACCGTGGGGCCAGCGCACGGTGGATTTGAGTTCTTGAAGGGAAACTTCGAAGGGCTCAAGGGATACGCAGTCGGCCGGATGACCAAGAGTCGTTGCGGCAAGATCTACATCGATGACGAAGGTTGGGGCCCCGACGCCGGCTCAATTGAGTATGGGTACCGGGTCCCTTCGGCGGAATCCACGTCTTCATCGGCCGGATTGGTGAGCCGGGCCCTGAGCCGGACAACTGCACCGACCTCGTCGAGACGGCTCAGCGCGCGAGACCCGCCCGGGCTCAACCCGTCATGAAGCGCGCCTTCGTGTGTTGCATCCACGGAGGGGAACTTTCTGAAAGATCTGTAGATGGTGGTGAGACGGCCATCCTCTCCGATGGTGATTCGTCCGCTGGTTCAACAGATTCACTGTACCCGAGACGGCGTGCTTGGGGGCTGTTCCGATGGCAGCAGTATTCCGGACCCCTCTGAGCCGCCAAGCTGGGCAGGAGTCTTCATGGCTGGTACTCAACCCGGCCAAAACTCTACAGCCGCAGCAGCAATAGCATCCGGGTCAGGAGCGGCCGAGGCAGGTGGCCCTGTGCGCCCGTCGGCTCAGGTGCTGATGGATCTCATGGATAAGCTTACGGCCCTGTTAACCACCACAGTTATTCTTGCGAATCAAGATGAGCATAATGCAGAGGTGGCACAGGTCCGCGAGGAGATAGCTCGGGCCAAGGAGGCTTTAGCAGCTGAGTATACCAGATTGGCCACGGAACGGGCGGCTTTGGATGCACGGGCGCAGCAGCTCCAGTCAGAGGCTTTCCAGCTTACGATGAGCCTGAACGCGTCTAATGAGGTGATGAGGAGGAGGCACCAGAAAACTCAATCCCGTTTTCCTCCGATTTATGACCCTCGGAACCTTTTCTCCACACCCGGAGCCGGCCCTAGTAACCCGCCAGAAGCAAATCAGTTCATGACAGCCGGAGCGGGAGGACCGGTTCAGCCTCAGGAGATGGCACCTCCTCATGGGAATATGGTCCCGCCCCGCTATGTACCGATACCACCAGGTCACTTTTCCAACCCCATGGAGAACTTAATTGCAGCATCGACACGTTTGGCGGCTCTCCTAGTGGACGGTGACGATCCAACTGCAGTGGAGACATAGAGGATCAGAGAACTCGTTCAGACGGCTTTGGCTCAGCAAGAGACTTATTCCTAAAGCCGGGATAGGATTCATTCAACTCCTCCGCCATGGTTGGCTCCATCTCGTCCAAACCGGAGCCTAAGTTACAGCAGGCACATGGAGTCAGAGGCTTTGTCAAGCAATGCCCAGCTCCGTAACCAGCCTGGCGGTTATAATCTGGTGCAGGACCGGATACGTCAGGAGGATGAGCGAGCGGCTCAGCTAGCGACTCAGCAAACGGCTCACCCGGCCTTTCCGGATTATCCGACGACTTCTGTTGAGGCAGGAGTAGCCACCAGAACCGGCGGCGTCCCGTGTCTGGTGCCAGCTTTACGCAATGTGCGTTTACCTAAAGATTTAAAAGGACCTCGAAAGGTGCCAAATTATACGGCCGACTTACAGCCTGGGACATGGATTGAAAGCTATGAGATGGCCATGGAGCTGTTGGAGGTCAGTGATGCAGCAATGGCTAAGTACTTCACCATGATGTTGGATGGAATGGCCCGGACATGGCTGAAAGTTTACCGCCCAACTCTATTAGCTCATGGGCGGAGTTAAAGGCCCGGTTCATTCAGAACTTCAAGGATACTTGCAAGCAATCTATGTCAATTGTGGACTTAACTAATTGTAAGCAAGAGGAGGGCGAATCTACCACTCATTGGGTGCGCCGGGTTAAGGAGATAATACATTCATCTGACAAGATGGATGCCGGCTCTGCAGTCCTCATGCTGGAGAAGAATTGCCGATTTGAACCGCTGAGGCAGAAGCTGGGACGACTCAAGCGTGATTGTAATGATATGGGTCAGCTGATGGCGGCTCTAGTCAAGTATGCCGATTCTGATAGTACCAAGGATCCCGCGTCTGATAAGGAAAAGACAGGGAAGGGAAAGAAGAACGGCAATGGAAAGGGTCAGCAGCACAACCCGGCAAATCAAGGAGGTAATAAGTGTAAAGCTGATGGCAACCCGGAGTTTGTGGCTAATGCTAACGCACAGGGTAACAATCAGAGAAGCAAGGGGAGGCCGCCTCCTCGGTCTGGCGGGTCAGGTCCATCTAATGAGCAGTTACTCAATGAGCCCTGCCTGAGACACGGCACCCAGGAACGACCAGCCACCCACTTATGGAAGGATTGTGCAATCATGAAGGCTTTCAAGAATTCCAACACGTTTGACGGCAATCATGGGTCGGGCGGTGGCTCAAGTGCCGGCGGCTTTCATGGCCCGGGCAGTGGTTCAAATTCCGGTTTCTAGGGAAATCAAGGCGGCTATAACCAGCAGCAGTCTGGCCAAGGAGGACAACAACAGCAGCAATCGGGTTATCAAAGCCATCCAAAGCAGCTGAATAGTGGACAGTATCATGTGTTCACCACTAGCTTATGCAAACGTGACCAGAAGATTCATAAGAGGGCTGTAAACTCTATTGAGCCGGTAGTTCCCTGCTACTTAAGGTGGTCAGAGCAACCTATTGTATGGAGCAGGGAAGATCACCCTCCCCGGGTTGACAATCCGGGTCAGTTAGCCTTAGTGGTACCGCCTCAGGTCGGTGGATATAAGTTCACTAAGGTGCTCATGGACGGAAGGAGCAGCATCAATATCCTCTATTACGAGACCTTTCGACGCATGGGTTTGACTGACAAAAATTTAAACACATCCAACACCGTTTTCCATGGAGTGGTGCCTGGTAAGTCGGCATACCCGGTCGGTAAGATTGAATTGGAGGTGGCCTTTGGAGACGACTACGACTCCAGGGCTGAGAAGTTAACTTGTGAGGTGGTCAAGATCAAGAGCCCGTATCATGCTCTGTTTGGGCGGCCGGCTTATGCCATGTTCATGGCTCAACCGTGTTATGTTTATCTGCAGCTTAAGATGCCGGGTCACAAGTGCACCATCACTGTGCATGGGAGTCAAAAGATAGCCCTGGAATGTGAAGAAGGCGATGTGTCTTATGCTGAGTCTGTGTGTAGCAGAGGAGTTGAAGTTTTATCAAGATAATGTTGACCCGGCGGATATGACCTCTCTGAAAAAGCCGACCATAGAGCATGACCCGGCAATGAAGTTTAAGTCGGCTACTGAAACCAAGCTTGTTGATTTTACCCCAGGCGATTCGTCTAAGCAGTTTAGCATCAGTGCCAATTTGGATCCTAAATAGGAAAGCGCGCTCATTGAGTTCATCCGTGAGAACCGGGACATCTTTGCATGGAAACCTTTTGACATGCCGAGTGTACCGAGAGAACTCGCTGAGCACACTCTTAATATTGATCCGAAGTTTAAGCCATTCAGGCAGTTTCTTCGGTGGTTCAACAAATAAAGATAGAAAGCTATTCGTGAGGAGGTGGCCCGGCTCTTGGCAGCCGGATTCATTGTTGAAGTTTTTCACCCGGAGTGGTTGGCTAACCCTGTGCTCGTGCTCAAGAAGAATGGCACCTGGCGGATGTGTGTGGATTACACGGAATCAAATAAAGCTTGTCTGGCTGATCCCTTTGCTCTCCCCCGTATTGATCAAATCATTGATGCTACGGCGGGTTGTGAGCGTTTGAGCTTTTTGGATGCTTACTCTGGCTTTCATCAGATCAAGATGGCAGTTAAGGACCAGGAGAAGGCGGCCTTCATCACTCCGTTTGGAGCCTTCTGCTATGTATCTATGCCATTTGGGCTCAAGAGTGCCTAGGCGACTTATCAGCGATGTGTACAGAACTGTCTCCACGATCAAATCGGGCGCAATGTTCACGCTTATGTGGATGACATAGTGGTGAAGTCCAGAGAGAAGGAAACCTTGATATCTGATTTGAAAGAAACCTTTGATAATCTCCGGGTTTATAAGATGATGCTTAACCCGGCCAAGTGTGTATTTGGGGTACCTGCAGGCAAGCTTTTGGGTTTTCTGGTCTCAAACAGGGGCATTGAAGCTAATCCTGAGAAGATCAAGGCAATTACCTCTTTGGCTAAACCGGCGTGCATCAATGATGTTCAGCGACTGGCGGGTCGTGTTGCTGCTTTAAGCCGGTTCATAAGCCGGTTAGGTGAGAAGGCCCTACCGCTGTATCAGATGATGAAGAAAATAGACACTTTTGTCTGGAGTGATGCTGCTAATACTGCCTTTGAAGATTCAAAGAGACAGTTATCTGAGCGGCAGGTCCTTGCGGCTCCCATTGATAGAGAGCCATTGCTGTTATATGTGGCTGCTAACTCACAAGATGTCAGTGTTGCAATTGTGGTAGAGCGCAAGGAGGCTGGCAAGGAGCATCCGGTTCAACGGCCGGTTTACTACATCAGTGAGGTGCTCATTGAGTCTAAGGAAAGGTATCCACATTGGCAGAAGCTTGTTTACGGGGTGTTCATGGCAAGCCGGAAGCTGAAGCAATACTTCCAAGGTCACCCTATTACTGTGGTAAGTTCTGCCCCCTTGGGGGACATCATCCAAAATAGAGAGGCCACAGGACGAGTCGCCAAGTGGGCCATTGAGCTTGGGCCTCATGGTTTGAAATACATGCCTCGGACTGCTATTAAGTCTCAAGCCCTGGTGGACTTTATCAATGATTGGACAGAGTTGCAGGCACCTGAGGAGAAGCCAGATAACACATATTGGACTATTCACTTTGATGGGTCCAGGCAGTTAGAAGGCTCAGGGGCTGGAGTCGTTTTAACTTCCCCTCGAGGTGACAAATTTTGTTATGTGCTCCGGCTTATGTTTCCTTGTACTAACAATGCAGCTGAGTATGAGGCCTTACTCCATGGTCTCCGTATGGCCAAAGAGATGAATTTGAGCTGGGTAAGGTGCTTGGGTGATTCAGATCTCGTGGCTCAATAGGTGTCAGGCAAGTGGGACTCCAAGGATCCCCTTATGGCGGCTTACCGTCGTGAAGTTGATGTTGTGGCTGGGCACTTCAAAGGTTATCAAGTGGAGCACATTGATCGAAGGAAAAATGAGGCGACTGATGCTTTAAGCCGGCTGGGATCTCAGCGTAAGCCGGTGCCAGCTAACACCTTTCTCGATGTTTTGCATAATCCTTCTGTCAAGGTACCCACAAAGGAAGACCTAGCGGTGCCAGACCCGGAGGCACAGCTGGTAGCAGCTCTTCACGTCATCCCGGATTGGACAGTGCCATATTTGGCCTACATGACCCAGGGAGAGTTGGCTGAGGATGAGACCTTGGCGAGACAAATCATCCGGCGGGCCAAATCCATGACAATTGTTCATGGCGAGTTACATCACCGCAGCGTCACTTGGGCGTTTCAACGTTGTGTGTCGCCTGTGGAGGGTCAGGAGATACTTCGTGAGATCCATGAAGGGGATTGCGGTCATAATACCGGCTCAAAATCTCTCGTGGCCAAGGCTTTCCGTCGCGGTTTCTATTGGCTGACGGCTCATGCTGATGCGGAGGATCTGGTCAGTAAATGTGACGGATGTCAGAAATTCTCACGACGAGCTCATGTGCCAGCTCAAGAGTTGAGGATGATTCCAATTACTTGGCCATTCGCAGTCTGGGGGCTTGATATGGTCGGGCCTTTCAAAAGGTCTAGGGATAAAAAGACGCACCTCCTGGTGGCAGTGGACAAGTTTACAAAGTGGGTTGAGGCAGAGCCGGTTAGTAAGTGTGATGCAGCCACGGCGGTTCAGTTCATGAAAAAGGTGATCTTTCGTTTTGGTTTTCCACACAACATCGTAACTGATAATGGCACTAATCTCTCCAAAGGTGTCATGGAAGAGTTCTGTCAACGAGAACATATCCGGCTTGATGTTTCGGCTGTTGCTCATCCTCAATACAATGGTCAAGCAGAAAGAGCTAATCAGGAGATCTTGAAGGGTATCAAACCCCGGCTCTTGGTCCCCTTACAGCGGACGCCGAGTTGTTGGGTGGAGGAGTTACCTTCTGTACTTTGGAGTATCAATACTACACTTAACAGATCTATGGGTTACACACCTTTCTTCATGGTGTACGGAGCAGAGGCGGTCCTGCCAAGTGACATCCGGCATGACTCACCCCGCGTGGCGGCTTACGTCGAGGCTGATAACGAAAAAGCTCGTCAGGATACACTTGACTTGTTGGATGAGGAGCGAGACTTAGCAATAGCCCGCTCGGTGATTTACCAGCAAGACCTGCGCCGCCGGGTTAGATCCAAAACCTTTCAGGAAGGCGACTTAGTGCTCCGGCTCATCCAGGATCAGTCTGATATGCACAAGCTATCCCCTCCTTGGGAAGGACCCTTTGTGGTCAGCAAGAATCTGAACAACGGGTCATACTACCTTATCGATGTTCGAGAGCACAAAGACTCACGTAAGTCGGAGGAGGAGACCCGCCGGCCGTGGAACATCGCTCATCTTCGGCCTTACTATACTTGAGCCACCGGCTCTCAGGATGTATATATTTTGACGATATTATATAAAGCAATAAAGCAGGACCTCTGTCCTTTTCATCCTCAAAAGTGTACATGCCTTCTTTATCATGTTCTTGAAACAACCAACAGGGAGCAGGTCATATCTGAACCCAGCTTTCCCTTTGGTCTGGCTTATGATCATATCTGAATCTAGCCATGATCACTTGGGGGCTTCCTGTTCAAACATAGGTCGTATTCGAACCAAAGAGAACATAGCTGTCGATACCCTCTTGATCGGCATACTACCAAACCCACTTGGGGGCTTCCTGATCATATCTGAATCATAGCTTAACCTCTTTGGGTATGACGTGGATCGTATTCGAATCAGCATCATTAAACAACTCTTATGGTCACTTGGGGGCTTCCTGTTCAAACATAGGTCGTATTCGAACCAAAGAGAACATAGCTGTCGATACCCACTTGATCGGCATCGCCAAAGCCACTGGGGGCTATATAATCGTATCCGGATCTTAGCTTAGCCCCTTTGGAACGGTTCACTGATCGTATTCGAATCAGAAGCCTTTAAATTTTGTTTATTATTCATCATACTTTGTAAGCGTAAGTATTTGACTATCTTGAGATCCTCTTGAGAATACTATGGGGTGGTTCTTGTTCCACCGGTTTAATATTGGTCACCTCAGGTTGTTAAGTGCCAGGCAAACATCATATGTGCCAAATTTCAGGAGTTAAACTTACCCTCATGGTTTGGGTCACATAAACCGGCGAGATTACCGAAAGGATCGCAGGTATGCTGTTGTGATTATGTTTAACAGATGTAATCATAAACCGGCCTTTATATGATGTTTTGGTTCACACTCCGGGTTATCAATACCTTATGTGACCCCCGATGCGATAAGTCACCAAGGGAATTCTGTTTGTTTTATATGCAGGACAATGCAAGCAAGTTTCTGTTTAACATAAATGAAATAGAAGATCAATATAAACTGGAAATGTATAGCGATGGCGGCTTAAGAAAGTGTTGAGCGCCATAAACATGCGCGAAGGCATGGAAAAAATCAAGAGTTTTTCTACCCTGTTACAAGACTCCCCGAGTCTGAATAATGAAGTATTGTTTTTTCCACAAAGACATAAACATACGACGCCTGGCGGTTCACTCCTGGGGTTGACCTGAAGATTCTGGGTTATCCTTCTCCGCCTCTCCGTCGGCTGCCCTGTCCTGGAAGGTGGACGATGCCCAGTCAATGCCACTCAAAGCTTTAAAATCAGCTTCGTCATCTATTAAACCGGCCGGGTTGACTTTAGGGGCAAAGGTATGCTTACGGATTGGAGGGATCAGGCTGACGTCATCATAGAGAGGTGTTGGGAGTCTTCGATTCTCGCTGTCATAACCCGGCTGATACTTGGTAAGGTCAGCATCGTTCCCAATGAGAGTGGCCACAGGGCGTATATCTTTCACACAGGCAGTGAAATCCGTCTCATTAAACAAGGTGCCATCTTCCTTCAAACTTGGATACCCAAGAGCAATGTCAGCCGAGTCTAGCTCTGGAAGCCACGCCTTGGCCCGGCTCAATGCGGATATAGCTCCGGCTCTTGCAGATGCTCGCCTTAACTCTTGGACTCGCTGAGGTAGCACGTCTTGCAGGAGATGGGGAACATCATTTGATAAAGCCACAACGGCCAGAGCATGTTGTGACCCGGTGTAGAGCTGTTCCACCAGAGTATAAACTGCCTTCAGCTTGATCAACATGTTTTGCTTGAGGTTTGTGCTCCTGGGGCCTACGTTATTAAGCATAAGGTGAGCCGGGGGTAACAACTGAAATAGTCATTGAAAGGAGGTTTGTAGTGTTTAAGGTTTGTATAAGTAACTTAACAAAGATTGCTGAGACCATTTGAGATATCTGGCGCTTTAAGCCGGACAGCTCGGCCGTTGCTTCTGCAGGCGATGCCTCTACTGTCTTGGCCCAGGTCACCAGTGAGGCCTTTTCATCAGCCCAGGTTTTCTTCTCCGCCTCAAAGCTCTTCTTCAACTTCTCTTGTTCAGAGACGCTGAATTCAAACATGGAGTTGGCTTTTTGGATTTCAAGTTCTTGAGCTGCCAGGCGATTCTTCAGGTCCGCAATCTCTTACTCAAATTGACTTATGGTGACCTGCATTAATGTCGGGTTATAGTCAGAATCATTATAAGATAACATTAAGTCCCAAGCACTTTGCAAGCAAAGGTACTTGACACTTGGGGGCTAATGTATACTGAAGAACTCTAAATTACTACACCAGTTCATGGAAATTAAGTCCCAAGCACTTTGCAAGCAAAGATACTTGACACTTGGGGGCTAATGTGTATCGCAAGTTCAAAGTATCATGCTACAACCGGGTTAAATATCTTCTTTCTAAGCCGGACAAGCAGTGCTAGGCAGTTTTCTAAAGTCTACAACATATTTACTTATAAGAAATAGACTTGGGGGCTGGTACAGTAAGTATGGTTAAGGAAAAGTAGCATAAATCATACCTCAGATTTTTGCTGTATCTGCTTCACCATGTCAATTTCCAGGTCACGGCTGCTATGTACTTGATTGATATAGCATGAGACGATCTCTCCAATACTCAAATGAGTGTAGTCAGCGACGTCCAGCTTGGCCTTTCGGTGTTCCAAATATTCCTCTTTGGCAGAGCACTTAGCCAGCACAGTGGGCCTTCCCGGCTCAATAAATTGAGTTTTGGTAATTTCAACTTCCGGGTCATCTGCTTTAGCCGGGCTAGGAGCCTCCGGATTATCAGAGTCGTTGAGAACTTGCTCAACAGGCGGGTCAGAGGTAGTTACTGGAATGTCTTGAGATGGTTCAGGCGGCGGCTCGGGAGCAGAAACATCAGGAGCAGCCGTTCCGAGCTCCGGTTCAGTCACGACCAGCTCATGGGACAACTTATTCTTTTTTGCCCTTTTGCTGGGCTTTACTTGCACACTGTGGGAAAGACAGACGGGTTAAATACAAAAAGATGGGCAAAATAAGTTTAAGGTAAGCAAGTTGTCATTACCCTGGTGCGGTCTTGAAAGCCGGCATATTTGATTGCACAGACTCGCCAGATGAGGGTGAAGTATCCTGATAGTTGGAGTCAGATGAATTGAGAGGTTGACGGATGAAACCCGCCAAAGGTAAAAGATAAGGTAGGTTGGAGATAACCTCTGATACGTCTCCGTCATATCTACTTTTCCAAACACTTTTGCCCTTGTTTTGGACTCTAACTTGTATGATTTGAATGGAACTAACCCGGACTGACGCTGTTTTCAGCAGAATTGCCATGGTGTTGTTTTATGTGCAGAAGACAAAAGTTCTCGGAATGACCTGAAACTCCACGGAATATCTTAGAATAAATAATAAAAAATCCTCGCCAAAGATGAAGACCAGGGGGCCCACACCCTGTCCACGAGGGTGGGGGGCGCGCCCCTCCCCCCTGGGAGCGCCCCCTACCTCGTGGGCCCCCTGGATGCCCTCCGACGCCAACTCCAACTCCATATATTGGCTTTCAGGGAGAAAAAATCAGAGAGAAAGTTTCATCGCGTTTTACGATACGGAGCCACCGCCAAGCCCTAATCTCTCTCGGGAGGGCTGATCTGGAGTCCGTTCGGGGCTCCGAAGAGGGGGATTCATCGTCGTCGTCATCATCAACCATCCTCCATCACCAATTTCATGATGCTCACCGCCGTGCGTGAGTAATTGCATCGTAGGCTTGCTGGACGGTGATGGGTTGGATGAGATTTATCATGTAATCGAGTTAGTTTTGTTAGGGTTTGATCCCTAGTATCCACTATGTTCTGAGATTGATGTTGCTATGACTTTGCTATGCTTAATGCTTGTCACTAGGGCTCGACTGCCATGATTTCAGATCTGAATCTATTATGTTTTCATGAATATATGTGAGTTCTAGATCCTATCTTGCAAGTCTATAGTCACCTACTATGTGTTATGATCCGGCAACCCCGAAGTGACAATAATCGGGACCACTCCCGGTGATGACCATAGTTTGAGGTGTTCATGTATTCACTATGTGTTAATGCTTTGTTCCGGTTCTCTATTAAAAGGAGGCCTTAATATCCCTTAGTTTCCAATAGGACCCCGCTGCCACGGGAGGGTAGGACAAAAGATGTCATGCAAGTTCTTTTCAATAAGCACGTATGACTATTTACGGAATACATGCCTACATTATATTGATGAACTGGAGCTAGTTCTGTGTCACCCTATGTTATGACTGTTACATGATGAACCACATCCGGCATAATTATCCATCATTGATCCGGTGCCTACGAGTTTTCCTTATACTGGTTTACGCTTATTTACTTTTCCGTTGCTATTGTTACAATCACTACAAAAATACCAAAAACATTACTTTTGCTGTCTTTACTTTTGTTACCGTTACCACCACTATCATATTACTTTGCTACTAAACACTTTGCTGCAGATATTAAGTTTCCAGGTGTGGTTGAATTGACAACTCAGCTGCTAATACTTGAGAATATTCTTCGGCTCCCCTTGTGTCGAATCAACAAATTTGGGTTGAATACTCTACCCTCGAAAACTGTTGTGATCCCCTATACTTGTGGGTTATCAAGACCATTTTCTGGCGCCGTTGCTGGGGAGCATAGCTCTATTCTTTGAGTCACTTGGGATTTATATCTGCTGGACACTATGAAGAACTTGAAGGACGCTAAGACAAAAATTTATCCCTCAACTACGAGGGGAGGTAAGGAACTGCCATCTAGTTCTACACTTGATTCACCTTCTATTATGAGTAAGCTAGCGACACCTAAACCTACTACTGCTATGAATTCTGATATGTCGCATGTTATTGATGATGCCACTTCTGCTATGCATGATACTTATGATGAAACTACTTTTATGCTTGATACTACTGTGCCACTTGGTGAATTTCTAGATGAGAAAATTTCTAAGTCTAGAGAAAGAGAAATTAGTGAACCTGAACACGATGATGTTAGTGATGATGAACCTATGCCTGTTATTCCTGAGGGTTATCTTTTTAATAATGAATCTTATGAAGCTATACTTGCTTGTCCGGATAAACTTGAACATAAGAGGTTACTAATTAAGTGGAGTAAGGAATCTTTTAGAGGTAGGATGAGACCTGACCCTGCTTTTGCTACTTCACCTATCTGTGTTCCTGATCAGGATTATTATGATATTACTGTTGATCCAGATATAATTACTTTGGTTGAATCTAATCCTTTTTATGGCTATGAATCTGAAACTGTTGTGGCACATCTTCGTAAGTTAGATGAAATAGCTGCCCTGTTTACTAATAATCTAAGATCGCGCCACTTTTATATACTCAAAATATTTCCGTTCTCATTAAAGGGTGATGCTAAGAAATGGTTTAATTCTCTTGATCCTGCCTGTGTGCGAAGTCCCCAGGATATGCTTTATTACTTCTCTGCTTTATATTTCCCTCCTCATAAGAAACAAGCTGCTTTGAGGGAAATATACAATTTTGTGCAAATTGAAGAAGAGAGTCTCCCACAAGCTTGGGGGAGGCTTCTCAAGTTACTTAATGCTTTGCCTGATCATCCTCTTAAGAAACCTGAAATATTTGATATCTTTTATAATGGACTAACTAATGCTTCCAGAGATTACCTGTATAGTTGTGCTAGTTCTCTTTTCAGGGAAAGAACACCGGATGACGCTAAAATTTTATTGAATAATATGTTGGCAAATGAAAATAATTGGGCACCTCCTGAGCCACCTCCCGAGCCAACTCCTGAGCCAGCTCCTGAGCCAATTACTGAGCCTATTCCTAAACCAACTCCGAAGAAGAGAGGTGTTCTATTTCTCAGTCCCGAAGATATGCAAGAGGCAAAGAAATCTATGAAAGAAAAAGGTATTAAAGCTGAAGATGTTAAGAATTTACCTCCTATTGAAGAAATACATGGTCTTAATTTACCGCCTGTTGAAGAAGTATATGATCTCAATTACTTATTTATTGAAGAACCTCCCGATATCCCGACACAGGTAGTAAAGGTAAATTCTCTCTATAGATATGATAAAGTTGAAGTCCCTCCTACTAAAATTGCTAGTCAGTGCTTGGATGAGTTTGATGACTTTATGTTTAAGCAAGATGACTTTAATGCTTATTTTTGTAGACAATTAAAGCAGAATACCTTTATGATTAAACGCTTGAGTGATTATATGGATAATATTAAAGGTGAACTTAAACTTGTTAGCAAACATGCTTCTATGGTTACCACTCAAGTAGAACAAGTACTTAAAGCTCAGAAAGAAATGCTTGATGAAATGAATAGTAAGAAAAATGAATATGCTATTAGAGTGGCTACTAGAACTGGTAGAATGACTCAGGAACCTTTGTATCCTGAAGGCCACCCTAAGAGAATCGAGCAAGATTCTCAAGGAAATAATATTGATGCACCTAGTTCTTCTAAAAGGAAGAAAAAGAAAAATGATAGAACTGTGCAAACTTCTAGTGAACCTATTGCTGAACCACCTGATAATCTAAATGATATCTCTATGTCTGATGCTGAAACACAATCTGGTAATGAACATGAACCTGGTGAAGATGTTAATGATGATGTTCATGATGATGCTTAACGAAGTAATGATAATGATGTAGAATTTGAACCTGCTGTTGATCTTGATAACCCACAATCAAAGAATCAACGTTATGATAAAAGAGACTTCGTTGCTAGGAAACATGGTAAAGAAAGAGAACCATGGGTTCAGAAACCCATGCCTTTTCCTCCGAAACCATCCAAGAAAAAGGATGATGAGGATTTTGAGCGCTTTGCTGAAATATTTAGACCTATCTTTTTGCGTATGCGATTGACTGATGTGCTCAAAACAAATCCTTATGCTAAGTATATGAAGGATATCATTACTAATAAAAGAAATATACCGGAGGCTAAAATTTCCACCATGCTTGCTAATTACACTTTTAAGGGTGGAATACCAAAGAAACTTGGAGATCTAGGAGTACCTACTATACCATGCTCCATTAAAAGAAATTATGTTAAAACTGCTTTATGTGGTCTTGGAGCCGGTGTTAGTGTTATGCCTCTCTCTTTATATCGTAGTCTTGACTTGAATAAGTTGACACCTACTGAAATATCTTTGTAAATGGCTGATAAATCAACTGCTATACCTGTCGGTATTTGTGAGGATGTGCCTGTTGTGGTTGCAAATGTTACTATTTTAACGGACTTTGTTATTCTTGATATTCCCGAGGATGATAGTATGTATATTATTCTTGGAAGACTTTTCCTTAATACTGCAGGGGCTGTTATTGATTGCAACGAAGGCAATGTCACTTTTCATGTTAATGGTAATGAGCATACGGTGCACTTTCCGAGGAAACAACCTCAAGTTTATAGTATCAACTCTATTGGAAAAATTACATCGATTATATTTGGAGGTTTTGAATTTCCTCTTCCTACTGTCAAAAAGAAATATGATATACTTATTGTTGGGGATGTCCATATCCCCGTTGAGGTAACATAGTGTTATTCGAAATTTCTCCGGTTCCATGATTATCGGAATGAGTTTGTTAACAAGACTTGATCAACGTTGTTAGTGGATTCTTTTTGATGAGCATGAGATGGATGAAACTAGAAGCACAACCTTCTGTACCCTCTTTATATTTTTTGTTCTTTAATAGAAATAAAGTAAAATAGTATTTTTTCTGTCTGTTTCCTGACTTATCCGTGCAATATAAAAATATCCCAAAAATAAAAGTCCTCAGAATGCCATGCCAATTTAATATGATTTTTTCGGGAATATTTAAGGATTTTTAGTGCAAAAATTACCGCGGGGGGAGCTGCCACCTGGTCACGAGGGTGGAGGGCGCGCCCTACCGCCCTGGGCGCGCCCCCCTGCCTCGTGGGCCCACGGTGGCCCTCCTCCACTTATCCCTGCACCCATCTTCTTCCTCTGCCTCACACAAACCCGAAAAACCAACTCAAGCTCGTGTTCCAGCAACTTTTGCTGCGATTTTCGATCTCCTTGCTCAAAGCACCTCTCGCAAAACTGCTTGGGGAGATTGTTCCTTGGTATGTGACTCCTCCATTGGTCCAATTAGTTTTTGTTCTAGTGCTTTATTCATTGCAAATTTGTGCTGCATAGGTGACCATGTTCTTGAGTTCGCATGTCAAATTTATATGGTTCCAAGTAGTTCTAATGCTTGATATATGCTCTAGGCACTTGTATGAGTAGTTGCTATCAATCTTATTTAAGTTGGTTCACTTTTGTTTGAAGTTACTAAAAATTTCAGATTGTTTCAGAAATAATGAAGAGACTTTTGAGGGGCTCGTCGAGCCGAAGTTCTAAGGAGAAACAAAAGGAAGAAGGACAGAAGCCGAAATTTAATCTGCCTCGTATCGCGGAGGTCCCGCCGTGTGAATGGCCTTCCGATGACTTCTTGAGGAGTGCCGGGATTTATGAAGATTTCTATCTATTGATTGAGAACGCCGGCCTCACCAACTTCCTCCGCGACCAACGTCATCAGTATCTCTTACTCACAAATACTTTTGTGCAGAACTTCTACCTTTTCCCTAAGAAATCAACTCCAACAGTAGAATTCCATTTATATGATGTTGCTAGGGAGATGACATTAGCTGCATTTTGCGAGGTTTGCAAAACACCTTTCGAGGGTTCTTTAGATGAACCACACCGTAATGAAGTGGAAGCTTATATTGACACTATCACTGTGGGAGAAACCAGGAAGGTTTCTGATGCAAGAATTGAAGGAAATATGCCCTAGAGGCAATAATAAAGTTATTATTTATTTCCTTATATCATGATAAATGTTTATTATTCATGCTAGAATTGTATTAACCGGAAACATAATACATGTGTGAATACATAGACAAACAAAGTGTCACTAGTATGCCTCTACTTGACTAGCTCGTTAATCAAAGATGGTTATGTTTCCTAACAATGAACAATGAGTTGTTATTTGATTAATGGGATCACATCATTAAGTGAATGATCTGATTGACATGACCCATTCCATTAGCTTAGCACCCGATCGTTTAGTATGTTGCTGTTGCTTTCTTCATGACTTATACATGTTCCTATAACTATGAGATTATGCAACTCCCGTTTACCGGAGGAACACTTTGGGTGCTACCAAACGTCACAACGTAACTGGGTGATTATAAAGGAGTACTACAGGTGTCTCCAAAGGTACATGTTGGGTTGGCGTATTTCGAGATTAGGTTTTGTCACTCCGATTGTCGGAGAGGTATCTCTGGGCCCTCTCGGTAATGCACATCACTTAAGCCTTGCAAGCATTGCGACTAATGAGTTAGTTGCGGGATGATGTATTACAGAACGAGTAAAGAGACTTGCCAACAACGAGATTGAACTAGGTATTGGAATACCGACGATCGAATCTCGGGCAAGTAACATACCGATGACAAAGGGAACGACGTATGTTGTTATGCGGTCTGACCGATAAAGATCTTCGTAGAATATGTAGGAGCCAATATGGGCATCCAGGTCCCGCTATTGGTTATTGACCGGAGACGTGTCTCGGTCATGTCTACATTGTTCTCGAACCCGTAGGGTCCGCACGCTTAAGGTTACGATGACAGTTATATTATGACTTTATGCATTTTGATGTAGCGAAGGTTGTTTGGAGTCCCGGATGTGATCACGGACATGACGAGGAGTCTCGAAATGGTAGAGACATAAAGATTGATATATTGGAAGCCTATGTTTGGATATCGGAAGTGTTCCGGGTGAAATTGGGATTTTACCGGAGTACCGAGAGGTTACCGAAACCCCCCGGGGAGCTAGATGGGCCTTATTGGGACTTAGTGGAAAAGAGAAGAGGCAGCCCATAGTGGGCCACGCGCCCCTCCCCTCCCTTGGTCCGAATTGGACAAGGAGAGGGGGCCGGCCCCTCTCTCTCTTTTCCCCCCTCCGCGAGTCCTATTCCAACTAGGATTGGGGGGGGGGGGAATCCTACTCCTAGAGGGAGTAGGACTCTCCTGGCGCGCCCCTCATGGCCGGCCAGCCTCCCCCCTTTAGTCCTTTATATACGGAGGCAGGGGCACCCCAGAAATACACAAGTTGATCCACATGATCTTTTCCTTAGCCGTGTGCGGCGCCCCCAGCCACCAAAGTCCTCGATAATATTGTAGCGGAGTTTAGGCGAAGCCCTGCTGCTGTATTACATCAAGATCGTCACCACGCCGTCGTGCTGATGGAACTCTTCCCCGGCACTTTGCTGGATCGGAGTCCGGGGATCGTCATCGAGCTGAACGTGTGCTAGAACTCGGAGGTGCCGTAGTTTCGGCGCTTGATCGGTCGGATCGTGAAGACGTACGACTACATCAACCAAACGCTTCCGTTGTCGATCTACTAGGTATGTAGATCACACTCCCCCCTTCTCGTTGCTATGCATCACACGATGTTGCGTGTGCGTAGGAAATTTTTTGAAATTACTACGAAACCCTTCAGTGGCATCCGAGCCTAGGTTTTATATGTTGATGTTATATGCACGAGTAGAACACAAGTGAGTTGTGGGCGATATAAGTCATACTGCCTACCAGCATGTCATACTTTGGTTCGGCGGTATTGTTGGACGAGACGACCCGGACCGACATTACGCGTACGCTTACGCGAGACCGGTTCTCCCGACGTGCTTTGCACATAGGTGGCTTGCGGGCGAAAGTCTCTCCAACCTTAGTTGAACCAAGTGTGGCTACGCCCGGTCCTTGCGAAGGTTAAAACGGAGTCAAATTGACAAACTATCGTTGTGGTTTTGATGCGTAGGTAAGATTGGTTCTTGCTTAAGCCCGTAGCAGCCACGTAAAACTTGCAACAACAAAGTAGAGGACGTCTAACTTATTTTTGCAGGGCATGTTGTGATGTGATATGGTCAAGACATGATGCTGAATTTTATTGTATGAGATGATCATGTTTTGTAACCGAGTTATCGGCAACTGGCAGGAGCCATATGGTTGTCGCTTTATTGTATGCAATGCAATCGCGATGTAATGCTTTACTTTATCACTAAACGGTAGCGATAGTCGCGGAAGCACAAACTTGGCGAGACAACAACGACGCTACGATGGAGATCAAGGTGTCACGTCGGTGACGATGGTGATCACGACGATGCTTCGGAGATGGAGATCAATAGCACAAGATGATGATGGCCATATCATATCACTTATATTGATTGCATGTGATGTTTATCTTTTTATGCATCTTATCTTGCTTTGATTGACGGTAGCATTATAAGATGATCTCTCACTAAATTATCAAGAAGTGTTCTCCCTGAGTATGCACCGTTGCCAAAGTTCGTCGTGCCCAGACACCACTGATGATCGGGTGTGATAAGCTCTACGTCCATCTACAACGGGTGCAAGCCAGTTTTGCACACGCAGAATACTCGGGTTATACTTGACGAGCCTAGCATATGCAGATATGGCCTCGGAACACGGAGATCGAAAGGTCGAGCGTGAATCATATAGTAGATATGATCAACATAACGATGTTCACCATTGAAAACTACTCCATATCACGTGATGATCGGTTGTGGTTTAGTTGATTTGGATCACGTGATCACTTAGAGGATTAGAGGGATGTCTGTCTAAGTGGGAGTTCTTTAAGTAATTTGACTAATTGAACTTAAATTTATCATGAACTTAGTACCTGATAGTATCTTGCTTATGTATGTTTGATTGTAGATAGATGGCCCGTGCTGTTGTTCCGTTGAATTTTAATGCGTTCCTTGAGAAAGCAAAGTTGAAAGATGATGGTAGCAATTACATGGACTGGGTCCGTAACTTGAGGATTATCCTCATTGCTTCACAGAAGAATTACGTCCTGGAAGCACCGCTGGGTGCCAGGCCTGCTGCTGGAGCAACACCAGATGTTATGAACGTCTGGTAGAGCAAAGCTGATGACTACTCGATAGTTCAGTGTGCCATGCTTTACGGCTTAGAATCGGGACTTCAACGACGTTTTGAACGTCATGGAGCATATGAGATGTTCCAGGAGTTGAAGTTAATATTTCAAGCAAATGCCCGAATTGAGAGATATGAAGTCTCCAATAAGTTCTATAGCTGCAAGATGGAGGAGAACAGTTCTGTCAGTGAGCATATACTCAAAATGTCTGGGTATAATAATCACTTGATTCAATTGGGAGTTGATCTTCCAGATGATTGCGTCATTGACAGAATTCTCCAATCACTGCCACCAAGCTACAAGAGCTTCGTGATGAACTATAATATGCAAGGGATGAATAAGACTATTCCCGAGCTCTTCCCAATGCTGAAAGCCGCGGAGGTAGAAATCGAGAAGGAGCATCAAGTGTTGATGGTCAACAAGACCACTAGTTTTAAGAAAAAGGGCAAAGGGAAGAAGAAGGGGAACTTCAAAAAGAACGGCAAGCAAGTTGCTACTAAAGAGAACAAACCCAAGTCTGGACCTAAGCCTGAAACTGAGTGCTTCTACTGCAAGCAGACTGGTCACTGGAAGCGGAACTGCCCCAAGTATTTGGCGGATAAGAAGGATGGCAAGGTGAACAAAGGTATATGTGATATACATGTTATTGATGTGTACCTTACTAGAGCTCGCAGTAGCACCTGGGTATTTGATACTGGTTCTGTTGCTAATATTTGCAACTCGAAACAGGGACTATGGATTAAGCGAACACTGGCAAAGGACGAGGTGACGATGCGCGTGGGAAACGGTTCCAAAGTCGATGTGATCGCGGTAGGCACGCTACCTCTACATCTACCTTCGGGATTAGTATTAGACCTAAATAATTGTTATTTGTGCCAGCGTTGAGCATGAACATTATTTCTGGATCTTGTTTGATGCGAGACGGTTATTCATTTAAATCAGAGAATAATGGTTGTTCTATTTATATGAGTAATATCTTTTATGGTCATGCACCTTTGAAGAGTGGTCTATTTTTGATGAATCTCGATAGTAGTAACACACATATTCATAATGTTGAAGCCAAAAGATGTAGAGTTGATAATGATAGTGCAACTTATTTGTGGCACTGCCGTTTAGGTTATATCGGTATAAAGTGCATGAAGAAACTCCATACTGATGGACTTTTGGAAACACTTGATATGAATCACTTGGTACTTGCGAACCGTGCCTCTTGGGCAAGATGACTAAAACACCGTTCTCCGGTACTATGGAGAGAGCAACAGATTTGTTGGAAATCGTACGTACAGATGTATGTGGTCCGATGAATATTGAGGCTCATGGAGGATATCGTTATTTTCTCACCTTCACGGATGACTTAAGCAGATATGGGTATATCTACTTAATGAAACACAAGTCTGAAACATTTGAAAAGTTCAAAGAATTTCAGAGTGATGTTGAAAATCATCGTAACAAGAAAATAAAGTTTCTACGATCTGATCGTGGAGGAGAATATTTGAGTTACGAGTTTGGTGTACATTTGAAACAATGCGGAATAGTTTCGCAACTCACGCCACCCGGAACACCACAGCGTAATGGTGTGTCCGAACGTCTTAATCGTACTTTACTGGATATGGCGCGATCTATGATGTCTCTTACTGATTTACCGCTATCGTTTTGGGGTTATGCTTTAGAGACGGCCGCATTCACGAAATAGGGCACCATCAAAATCCGTTGAGACGACGCCTTATGAACTATGGTTTGGCAAGAAACCAAAGTTGTCGGTTCTTAAAGTTTGGGGCTGCGATGCTTATGTGAAAAAACTTCAACCTGATAAGCTCGAACCCAAATCGGAGAAATGTGTCTTCATAGGATACCCAAAGGAGACTGTTGGGTACACCTTCTATCACAGATCCGAAGGCAAGACATTCGTTGCTAAGAATGGATCCTTTCTAGAGAAGGAGTTTCTCTCGAAAGAAGTGAGTGGGAGGAAAGTAGAACTTGACGAGGTAACTGTACCTGCTCCCTTATTGGAAAGTAGTACATCACAAAAACCTGTTTCTGTGACACCTACACCGATTAGTGAGGAAGCTAATGATAATGATCATGAAACTTCAGAACAAGATACTACTGAACCTCGTAGATCAACCAGAGTAAGATCCGCACTAGAGTGGTACGGTAATCCTGTTGTGGAAGTCATGCTACTAGATCATGACGAACCTACGAACTATGAAGAAGCGATGGTGAGCCCAGATTCCGCAAAATGGCTTGAAGCCATGAAATCTGAGATGGGATCCATGTATGAGAACAAAGTCTGGACTTTGGTTGACTTGCCCGATGATCGGCAAGCAATTGAGAATAAATGGATCTTCAAGAAGAAGACTGACGCCGACGGTAATATTACTGTCTACAAAGCTCGACTTGTCGCAAAAGGTTTTCGGCAAGTTCAAGGGATTGACTACGATGAGACCTTCTCACCCGTAGCGATGCTTAAGTCTGTCCGAATCATGTTAGCAATTGCCGCATTTTATGATTATGAAATTGGGCAGATGGATGTCAAAACTGCATTCCTGAATGGATTTCTGGAAGAAGAGTTGTATATGATGCAACCAGAGGGTTTTGTCGATCCAAAGGGAGCTAACAAAGTGTGCAAGCTCCAGCGATCCATTTATGGACTGGTGTAAGCCTCTCGGAGTTGGAATAAACGTTTTGATAGTGTGATCAAAGCATTTGGTTTTATGCAGACTTTTGGAGAAGCCTGTATTTACAAGAAAGTGAGTGGGAGCTCTGTAGCATTTCTGATATTATATGTGGATGACATATTACTAATTGGAAATGATGTAGAATTTCTGGATAGCATAAAGGGATACTTGAATAAAAGTTTTTCAATGAAAGACCTCGGTGAAGCTGCTTACATATTAGGCATTAAGATCTATAGAGATAGATCAAGATGCCTAATTGGACTTTCACAAACCACATACCTTGACAAAGTTTTGAAAAAGTTCAAAATGGATCAAGCAAAGAAAGGATTCTTGCCTGTGTTACAAGGTGTGAAGTTGAGTAAGACTCAATGCCCGACCACTGTAGAAGATAGAGAGAATATGAAAGATGTTCCCTATGCATCAGCCATAGGATCTATCATGTATGCAATGCTGTGTACTAGACCTGATGTGTGCCTTGCTATAAGTCTAGCAGGGAGGTACCAAAGTAATCCAGGAGTGGATCACTGGACAGCGGTCAAGAACATCCTGAAATACCTGAGAAGGACTAAGGATATGTTTCTCGTATATGGAGGTGACAAAGAGCTCATCGTAAACGGCTACGTTGATGCAAGCTTTGACACTGATCCGTACGATTCTAAATCACAAACCGGATACGTGTTTACATTAAACGGTGGAGCTGTCAGTTGGTGCAGTTCTAAACAAAGCGTTGTGGCGGGATCTACTTGTGAAGCGGAGTACATAGCTACTTCAG